>NC_048310.1:30986145-31286145 GCF_013100865.1 Trachemys scripta elegans | reverse complement strand
AGCATAAATACAGCAAAGTAAATATATATAAAAACCATGCTAGCCTCATGATTAAAGGCCTGATTCTGCTCCCATTGAAGTCTATGATATAATTCCCATTGACTCTGATGAGGAAGTATAAAGCACTGAAGACATACTGTATGTCTAGCTATACCTTTGTACAATTTCTTTAGTTAGGAGACTAGCTTAGTTCATAACAATTGCAATAAACTGATGTGTACACACATACATACGTGGATGTGCATGCATGTACAGATTCTGCAATTTGATCTGTGCAGGCAGACCCTTGTCTTGTGCCTGCCCAGAGTGCCAGTCAAGGCTACAGGGTTCAATATGGGCCCAGATTTCAGATTCCATGAATCTAATTGTAGAATTGGGATGTGTATATATATATATACATATACATATAAAAGTGAGAGAGAGAGAGAAACTTATTTAAATAACATTAAATTTTGTAGCACAAATCAGCAGAAGTCTAGTAATTTAAAACTGAAGGTAACCCCCCACCCCCAACCACACACTTACCTCACAACATTGTCCTAACTCCCTCCCTGGCATGTATCCGATGCCCTATTGCACACAAATTAGGGTAGCCAGGCCACAACTTTGAGTTTGCTGGGTTATGCCAACCCTCATTTTTTCAAGAGTTGTTTTTTAAGTATACCATAAGAGTTACAGGGCTTTTCATCTCAACATTCCCAGTTAGTAATAGAAATGTTAGAAGTGCTTCATACCAATAGAGCTCAGATCTCAACCAGCTCATGTAAGGGTTAAAAATAGAAAGTGCTATCCACTGGTTTGCTCTGATGTTCCTGTAGATATTGTCACTGGATGTATCCTCAGTAGAATTCTATTCAACACCTCTGTCTTTAAGTACAAAGCTGTAGGCTGTAGCAGCTTTAGGAAACATAAGTATCCTTTTTTCTACTGCACAGTATCTGTGTGTGAAATTCTCTAAAGGGGTTTAAGTATTTACCCTGAACACTATCAGACAGTTTCTAAAATTTCCCTTATCCTGTTGCAAAAACACTTCAAAGAGAATCATAAACACACTCCTTTGTGCTTTCAGCACACATTTTGTTTTGGAAGCTAAAATCTGAATTCTCTCAGAATTGTAAATATATTTTTAGGAAGATGTTGTGCACAACTATTTTTTAAAATTTTTGTTAATGATTCTCCAGTAAACAATGCTGAACATGCTCTCTCGTTTCTGAGGAGTGGAAATACTGGAGTCAAAGAAATTAGTGGGATAGAAAAAGAAACTAATAAAATACCAGATTTCATTATTAGCTTTTTAAGTAAGGGTAAATTTCTCTGAACATTTCAATCCTGGTATGCATAAAAATTGACCTAACAAAAAAAGTATCTTTATTTAAAGGGTCTGGTATAAGCAGATAAGAAAAGCCCAGAAATTCAGGAGTTATGGCTGAAATTCAGTCCTTTAAGTAGCCATGTTTTGCAGCTCAGTAGGCAAATATGATCACCTGGCAGTCTGAGGCCCTCCACCACAGGACTGTGACAACTGCAATATCTAAGCACAATGTGAAAGTTAGGGATGGAATTTAAGCCTTAACTCAAAATTTCCTGACTTTTGGCTGTCAAAGTCAGATCCTGATAACATCTGGCACTTACATAACACTTTACATTTTCAATGCCCTGAAGAGATATTAACTAATCAACCTGTCAATTCCTTGAATCTAATTTTATCTGTTTAAAAATATCAAAACAACAGAAAATTCAGAGGATTTCAGATAGACTGTTTGCCTTACAGATCATCATAGTTATTTTGGCACTGATACACATTTAAACCTTTTAAAATGTTGGGAAAAATATAAACAATATGACAGTCATGGACTGAGATTCTATATCTTAAGCTTCAACCTAGACTCAATTTTTACCACCAATCTATAAGCTCCTGACAATAGTGGTTTATAGCAGAAACTCTGAAATATCTTCATATATAGCAACAGTAGCAAATAATGAACTAGAATTCAAAAAGGAAACAAAGAAAAATAATCTAACAAGTAAATATTTTGTCTCTCCAATTTCAATTTAAGTGAAAGAATGATAGAAGGGTACTATTAAGGATGAGAACAACAAGAAGAGCATGATTAGTTGTACTGTTACTAAAAAAAAAAAAAAATCCCTGAACCTCTAAGATGAAACAGTTGTGCTTCAAGATACCAGACTGCATGGAATGACACTTCATTCTTTATAATCACATAAAATTTATACATTCCTGTATGTACAGTACATTTATAAATTAAAATGAATGGTATGCTACATTTAATCATTATTAACTGTTTAAGCATGCCAAAACAATAAAACAAATGGTATGAGATTTCCTGAATTTAGACTACTTTATTAACAATTAAATGCCAAAAGCTTACGCTTAGCTTCTGTATGTTTCATGTCTTCAAGTGAGACCTTTTTACAGTAGACAAACAGTTATGCTATTAAAACTCCAAGTCACTTCTATATTTCTGTACATTTTAGTGCCATGATTTTCTTCCTCTTGCCAAATCCCTACATAAATGGGTGGGATTAAATGGAGCCTAGTCTACCTAACATAATTATATATGTTGTGCTTTTATACTGCAATGAAACTGATATATTTTAATAATCCCAGTCTTGGCTCTTACCCACTAAAGTCAATAAAGGTTATTAAGGCCAACTGCTATATAAATACGTTGCTCCATTGCTAAATGGTCTGCCAAAGCAGGAAATACAATTTATGACAAACAACACTACTAGTGTCTTCATTTTTTAAAATGAACATTAGATATGTTAACAAAAATCTTGAAGATTTGTCATTCATGTGTAATGTCGATTCACTTTTCATTTCACAAGCAAAACCATACCAGTGATTTACATTTTACTTGACCAAATTTACATTAGAGTTAAAAAAAAGTCTTAGAATTTCTCCATTTCCTTATTTTTAATTCTTTCTTTTCCCACAGCTTTGGTACAGTATTAAACATTTTTATAGGTAAAATAAATGTCAGTTCGTGAGGTTTGCATGATATCAGACCCTGAGAGACAAATTGTCTTTCCCCAGAATCTCAGAACAGCTACAGCAAGACTTCTTCACATCACATGAGATTTCAGCTTTTCAGACTTCTCTTTACCCAGAAAGCAAAGCTTGTACAGTCCCTTTCAAATGGTAACTCTCTCTTTGAATTCAGTGAGCACTTATCCTGATGTTGCACATGATAATGTGGTAATCTTGGATGACTTTTTTTTTTTTAATACAAACATTTGAATAGCCTTCATATTTTTAAGGGGGGAGGAAGGGCTGTGAAGACTGGTCAACCTGCTTTGGATTTAAGGGCTCATAAATTCATGAGGTAATATTATGGGGAAATGTGATGTTTTATCAGAATGTCATTCAAATGAAAGGTTTAACATTTACATCACAAGAGTGAGCCCTGAGTAAAACTATCCTCAGGGAAAGAAATGCCAGGAATAAACATTATGATAAAACTGTATGCTTACTATAATGTATAAAAATATTAAATAGAGCCCTGAGGTTTGGAAACATAGGGTTAAACTTTTTGAATTATTATTTTCTGCGACACTGGAGCAATTACAGTTAGCAGAATTAGAAGTAGTTTTGGAAAAAATATTTTTTTTAAAAATTATCTTTAAACAGGAAAACAGAAAAAAACAAAGAGATGAAGACCTGCTTTTGTAAAATTCTAGATACATACATGCAAAAATGCATGATAAGAGTTTTATGGCTCAAACAGAGGTAAAGAAAAATGCACTGCTTATTAAAGTATTTCCTTTTAGAAGGAAACCTCAATAGTGCTTCTGTACAGTCAAAATTAACAATAGCAAGACATTCAGAATTTAGATTTTTTTCTAAATTATACTCAAATGATTTTTTTATAATCATTCAGCTAAAATGATTATAATTTACAGAAATATATTGACTGTAGACTGGCAGGTACCTCCAGAAATGTTGTTTTGATTTAACTTATTTCGATAGAATCCAAATGTGCACGAAACACTGCACTTTTTATGTTAAATTGCTGTTGAATTTGTTAACCCACAATTGATTTCCTGTGTTATGGAATCTTAGAGATTACAGATAACTTGAAGCAACAGGGATAATTCTTGA
The DNA here is from genome assembly GCF_013100865.1 of Trachemys scripta elegans. NCBI lineage: Eukaryota > Metazoa > Chordata > Testudines > Emydidae > Trachemys > Trachemys scripta. Next base: position 31,282,022 of record NC_048310.1, on the reverse strand, counting down.
CAGTTAATGCTACATTTCTATGTATTTTCTCAAGGCCAGTATTGTTGTTACATTAAAACTGCAGCTCAACAATGCCCCCTACTGTCAGTTTTTAAAAGACTGGTACATGCTGCAGGTATAAAGAGAAAGAACAGAACTGAAAAAGGCTGCTTCTGGGTCCCAAATACAGTAAGCACTAAATTTACTTAAAGACTCATCAAAACAACAGACATTCTCAATTAAAATTCTCTACTGTCTCCCTCAATAGCTAAAATTAATTGTGATTAATCATAAAACATTAAAGCAATTTTTAAAATTTAAATTAGAAGCAGCTTCTGTCTTGGCCTAAGCCTTCAGTTTGCTGATAAATATCATCCTGAGGCCTGTTGAAAGGAGATACACTGACGCCACCATGTTTCTAATTAGAGCCACATGGTAATGTCACACCAATTGCAGAAAACCTAGCCCTTGAGAATTTCTGTGTGTGCTGTTTTTCCATGTTCCCAACACACAATGGTTAAAAATAACAATCAAACAATCTTGCGTCTGCCTCACTAAGTCTTTGTGTTATAAGAAAATAGATAGTTATTTCAAGGGAAAATAAACTGAAAGGCTTTTTTAAAAATGCTAAGTCATTTGAGATCCAAAAACATTAGCAGATTGGGAGTGCATGGATTTAAAAAAAGAGAGACAAATGCATTAAAAAAAAATAAAAGTTACAAATCACTTCTTTCTTCACTGGTAAAATCCAGGGCTCTCTGATTTCTTTCTGCAGCTGGTAGGAGCACAAACATCTACATTCTGGTTTTCTGTAATGTTTTGAGTGTTTGGGATACCAATTGCTGCAGAAAAAGCTCAGGATGTAGAACTTGAGCTCCAGTAGGCAAAAACATTTTTCTGTTCATGGTATAGTGTGAACTGTTATCTGCTATTGTTGGTGAAGGAAGAAACTTTCCTCAAATTGAAAGCTACACATGAGGCCTGATCTGTGTACCTGTAAATACCATTGATGAGTTGTCAGTACTCTGCAACTCTCAGGATCAGGTCCAAATTCAATGCCACGGAAACCTAACAACTACTCAAAGCAGATATTCAGGCTCCTTGTCTACAGTGGGGATTTGTCCAAGGTCAGGTCTACACTACAAAGTTTTGCCAACATAGCTATGTCAGTCAGGTGTGTACTGTAATGAAGTGTGATACCTGATTGCCATTGGTGTGCTGGCAAAAGTCCCTAGTGTAAACACAGTTAATACCAGTAAAACTGCATTTTTGCTGGTGTAGCTTATTTCACTCAGGGCGCTAGAAGAACTATACCAGGAAAAGGACAGTTTTGCTGGTATAAGCTGTGTCCACACTAGGAGCTCTTTACCAGTATAATATATCTTACTGGCAAATCCTTCCATGCATAGACCTGGCCCTAGTTACAGTCAACTACAGCCAGTCACCAGTGCAAAAACTTCTTGTAGATGGGCAATACTACAAACAGAGTCTTCTAGCAGTTTCGCAGTAAGACATCATGGATTGCACAGGTGTAGCTACATCAATGGCTGGCCACCAATGCAAATCCCCAGTGTAGACAAGGGCAGGGATATATTTTCAAAGGACATAGTGATCTTAGCCACTCAAGTAGCATTGCTCAAGACACTATTTAGCCTTGCATTCACTAGCATTCTTCTCTAGTCTTGGTCTAGCACAAGCACTGGTGAAACTGCATTGAGATGTTTTTACCTGCAGACCAGTAGAGCTAGCTGCCTTGGTGCTATATGGGGATAGTGCTGAAAATTTCCTGTGAAGACAAATTGTTATTAAGTAATAACCCAGTACTTTGACATCATACTTTAGAGTAGTCAAAATGGACACTAAGCAACATGTCCTGTTGTTTTTTGGTTTTGTTCATTTTGTTTTGCTGTTTTATTCCCTCTCCTGCTTTACTGTGGGATTGGAAGGAAGCACTGGCATTATAGAGAGCACACAAATACTGAAAATTTAAAACCTGATTCTACCACGCAGTTACAATGGGTTCTGCATGCAATGCATCTGCAGAATTAGGTTCTTAAGAGCCGTAGGTTATTTGCTAGTACTTACCATAAACTCCATCTTTTTCCAAAATTCTTCCAATTTAGCCATTGGTTCAAGCCACCAATCAGTGCACTTCCTATAGCGTTTGCCCTGAAACCAAAACTGCCTAAGCCACTCAAATTCGACCTGCAAAGAGATGAATGATATGTAAGGAGGCATAAATAATCTGTGCTCGTTACTTGGAAAAACATATGAATCTATTCACATCTGTGCTGCTACTTATAAGATGGGGACATTGAGAGTTTCTCCAATAATAAGTAGTTTCCAAAGGGAACTTTACACACAGAAATGCAAGCTACTTTTAATTTTCTTTTTCATGTCAATTGAGGCAAACATGCCTCAACCCTTGGCTTACTAAACTACCACTATGGGAGGGAAAATAGTTCAGTCCCCATAAATATTGGCCAATCTGATAAAATTTTCAGGAAGTGCATATACTAGTGCCAGTTGTGGAGGTGGTTTTTTATGATGGAGACAACAGTACTGATACTATAAGATAATTTCAAATAGGTGGCCAAACTACCACCAGATGAGGCCAAAGAGGATCTGGACGGGAGACCTAGAGATCAAATGATCTATTTCCCAATACCAATTACTCTGACCCATCAGATCTATCATTTACTGCTTGGGGGCCCCAAAACAATTCTTTGTGCTGCCTCCATCAATTCTTTATTCACATAAAACAAACATTTCTTACTCTAGCTGTGCAGAGAGAGACGCACACTGCAAAAGCAAAAAAGGGTGCACTCTGCTTAATTCCAGGTCACCTGAAGTCACAGATTCTGGGAGTTTTTCAGAGTGATGCAGCAGCAGACATTATGCTAGTGACGCCTCAACTACCACAGCACTGCACTTAAGCATGCAGACAGCCTTGAAAGGCTCACATAAGAGAATATTGTCCTAGATTACAAGATATGCTTGGCAACAATCTTTTCATTTTTTAGGATTATTTTATATTCTGAAGAATATAAACTAAACTACTTTTGAAGTCATACAGCACACCTCCATGTACTATAGTAAAATATATTTTCCTGATTCCTTTAAAGGGCTAGTTCTATGCTGCAGCAGAGTACTGTGGGAGATGGGATGTCACCAACAGAGTTTATGCTGAGGCACCTCATGGAGGCAATGATCTGAGACACTGAAGGATCTGACACACCTCAAGAAGCTAAAATGACAAGAAAGCTAAGTTTAAAAAATAGTTATGTGCTGCACACCCCTTTAAGCCCAGGAGCACTAGGCACATAACACACAACAGATAACCTGTGTGGGTTGTTTTTAATACCATACTTGCACATCATTCAGTACTGTAGTTATAAAACATCTTTAAGACTGTATAACACACTGATTATTGTTAAAGCATAGTCATTCCATTCAACTTAATAGCCACCCCCCAGTCTCTGTTTTTCATTTGTTGTTCTTTTTGTTGATTTTTTTTATTAGTGATTTACAGTTCTGGTCTCTTAGATTTTTGTATTTATCTTTGTTATGGTAGTTATGTTTCACACAGAGGCTCAAAGCTGCTTTAATCTTCACCTTTACCACAAAGAATTCTTTTGTTTACCCCTTCGAACTCTGATGAGGCAAACAAAGGCAACCTGTGAAGGTGAAACAATAATGAAAATGGCTTAAAGCCCTCACCTGAGAACACCTTTTAACCAACAGAACAGCTACAAAAGACTGAAAGTTGTTTTAGTCGACACTAACTAAATGTTTGTTTGATATGTGTAACTGATTTCAATAAAAGCAGTTTAAGCAAAAAAGTTGTACATACAATATTAAAACAACCCCATTGGTAAAACATGTCAACAGGATTAGAAGACATTAGTTGAGGTAAATCTTAAATGTTTTGAAAGCGTCATTCAGCTTTTCTTAGTACTCAGGTTTAACAGCATATATCCTTTCTAATAAAGTTCAAGTAAAGTTTATTGCTCTTAAAGCATTATCCAGGTATGAAGTGTCGAGATGCATTTTGCCAGGCCTGTCTGGGACTGATTTTCAGGTGTGTTAAGAACTAGTATCTTGCAATGACTTTAACTGGAATTCTGAGTGCTCAGCACTGCTGAAAATAAGGCCCAATGGTAATTTTTTTGCTGGCTTCCTCCATTAAAAAGGCAATACCCTATAAAGTCTGGCAACCACAACGTTTCAGGAAATAAACCATACTGGGTCATTAATCAAAGAATTCTGCTTTAAAAAAAAAAAAAAAAAAAATCAATGTGACAACATGACCCATTATGACAGGAATGTGAATTCAGTCAATCTGATTTTTGACTAATTATATTGATTTGTCCTCTTGATCTATGTAAATTAAATCTAATTTAAATCTTTGGCACCCTGGTCACATTTTAAATACATCCTGGGCTTAACTGACAGGCAGTAATGGAAACAGTGGCAGCACCATTTACTAGCACAGCATGAATGCTGCAACTACAGTCACACTGCTTAGTCACTTGTGACCTAGAAGAGCTGTATTATTCTCTAGGTTTTAGAGGTAAAGTTTAGTGGTAGGCTAGTTAATTTTGTGCAGGATTAGTTGGTCCCTCTAGGGGGGAGCATGCCAACCATGCCAAATTGTGACATATGTGCTTGTTTAATGATATGGACTACTGTTCACCAAAGATCTCAAACTGAGGTCCAAATTCATTTTACCTAGTGTCTCAACTTAGCATCTATACGGAGTTAAGTAAAGATGAAAGGTCAATCGAAGTTTTATCCACTACATTAGTCTTCAAGCTGATCTTCATGAAGTAGTGCAGGCAGGCAGTTAACTAGAGCAAGAACTGAAAGTCAGGTGACTCCTGACTCTGCAAAGGAACCTCTCTGTGGCCATGATGTCACCATCTGTTTACTCATCTGTAAAAGGGGGATACTGCTACTTATTTTTGTAACAAGCCTTTTGGGATCCTCTGAAAGATAAGTACACTTTTTTTTTTAAATTAATGCATGGTAGCTATCTTCATAGACTTGTATAGACTAGGGTGACCAGATAGTGAAAAATCGGGATAGGGGGTGGGAGGTAATAGGTGCCTATATAAGAAAAAGCCCCCAAAATCGAGACTGTCCCTATAAAATCGGGAGATCTGGTCACCACCCTATTATAGACACCCTGAGATGTGTTAAATACTTTCCCAACGTTCTTAGAAGTTATATTCAGAGTTATACTCTCCCCTTCTTTCTTTCATTAAAACAAACCAACTCTTTAACATCTTTTCTTGGATCAACTAGGGGTTAATGAGGCATTCACACCTGCCTTCCTACTTCCCACACTTTCTATGACTAGAAGGATGCGAGGAAGAAAAAAAAATCAAACATTGGAAGGTTTTTAAAAAGGTAAGGAGGACAAACTCCATATAAAAACAAAAGGTCTTTTATATAAATCATTAGATTCAACACTTAAGGCCCTAGAATAAAACGAAATAAGACAGATAAATGCAGCAATTCCAACAGACGGAAATCATAGTACAATAACCAAACAGCTAGACACCCAAAGTAGCTGAGGTCAGTGAATATTCACATACCAGATTTGAATATCAGATTAACTCTCTGATGCAATTTTACATTGGAGACTTCCTTATACCAAAACTAAACTGAATGGCAAGAATTAACATTTAAAAATGATTACAAATAAAATAAAAAACTTTGGGCCCGATTTTGATCTCACTCTGTTTTCACTGCTGATTTACACCAGTGTTAAGTAAGACTGGAATCAGGCTTGTTATGTCTAACATCAACTCATCCTGAAGTTGTCCTTTAAACAACGATTAAAGGCTGATTTTTAGGTTTATAGTCAATACTCGGCAGTAAAAGGCCAACAGCACCATTTGACATTTTGTGAGCCTGTGGTCCTCAGTCAATTATTTAAAGGTATTGGTTATTAAATGCCACCTATGTAGGTGATCTATATTTCCTCTCTTTTGTACCAGCCAGCCACCAACTGTGCTGTCATTTCACACTGATGTGGTAAAACACACATTAACCTTACTTTTGCTGTGTACATCACCACTCTTCTAAGCAGTTGATCTAAGAGTTTAACAACACAAACCTCTTTCAATTTAGCTTTTTCTACATCACACTATATTCAGGAATAAACTCAATCTACTTTTGCCATAAGGAAGGATTTGATGTATGCAAGGAAGTGACTGTTGCCAGACTAGAGGGAACAGCAGACCATGAAACTATACCTTCAAACCTTGGTAATCGAAGTCCTGATCCAAAACCAACTGAAGTCAATGCCCTAGTCTCTGCAAGCCTAAGTATTCACTAGCATTCACCTATTGTGGTTATAGGGCCTGATCCTAACCATCACACAGCCAACATCCTACTACTAAACTTCATCTCACTTCAGAACACATGAGCCCAGTGCTTGAAATGCAAAGCATAGGAAGGAGTTGGTTTGTTCTGCAAATATTTTATTTTTATTATATATATCCATGAGCATTTAAATCACCTGCTTGGCATGGCAATGTTTTGTTTTGTTGGGGTTTTTTGGGGGGGAGGGGGGAGTTTGTTTGTTTTTTAAAGGTGTCTGCTTAGCTATGGGTTCTCCCAACTTTCTTATAGCTCCATTCCAGACCCACCCAGATAAAAACACCCTTTTAAGCCAAGAATGGTTCAGCACAGTCAACAGCTGAGCACTCCGTCAGCTTTGCTAGATCATTTACTCCAATGTAAATTACTACTGATGAAACCTCCCTTTAAACAATCAGGTGATTAATTTAATTCAATCCGTAACACTGTGTGCATTGATGTTAGGCTACTGTACCTCACAACCGTACAGATAATTACTTCTGTTCATCCTACTATACTTCGCTCATGGATACGCTACCACTAAAGTATTTGTTTTGTAGTTACAGCATTTCAAGACTGACTACCTTGACAATCAGCAGGCAGACACTATTGAGAGTGCCATTATTTACACTGAGCTATGTGCTTGGAGTGAAATGACTGTGTGAACGAAGCAACAGAGATTATGTGGTCAGTAATAACTCAAATGCAATCTCTGTTTTAAAGACAGAGGCCACGACATCAAGGTTATGACCAAAGAAATCTAACTTTTACCTGGCCATCCACCAGAGATGCAAAGAAGGAACAGCTGTGAGTGTGAACCAATGTTCTACTGTGGAGTTTATAATCAGTCATTTCTAGCCTTTCAGCAAACCATTCATGATTATTCCGATGCCTATTTCGGAGATGCCATCAAGGCAAAGTGACAGTTTCAGAAAAAGTCATAGCATCTATCAATCACTATCTGGGATAATGTTTCTAAAGAACTGCATTTGTGGCAATACTTAAAAATAAAACATGGCAGTCAGTTATTGTGAGTTGGAAGAAGCTCAAGTACTATCATTTTCAAGGCTGTCTCTGCAGTATATACAAAAGTTACAACTTTTCTGGCAAGGCATAGATCTAGAATAGGAAGTAAGTTGCACATCAGAACAGACACACAGTGGTAGAGTTGTTTGGGATCCCCATGCATGTTCACCTATATGGTGTTTTGCTTTAGCCAGCACTATAAGTTTCTCAACATTTTCTTTTAACTGAAGAGAGGAAAATTGCAGGGGAGAGGGTGTTAAGAGTTGTAGCCAAATCCTGATCCCAAAGTCAATGGCAGATCTGGCATATTCTTCACTAGATCCAGGATTTGGCTCTTTGTGTGGAAATTATTGTGCACTTTTTCTATAAATAATGTACAGAGTTTGAACCTACTAGTTGTATTAGACCATGAAACTACAGAACTTTATCATATAACTCGTATTAAAAAGGCATGTGGCTTTTTTTTCCCCCGAAAGAAAAGAATGAAAGACCTGTATTAGCCTCACAGACATTTATGGTTCCAGTTAATAGTGATACACAGCAAAGGAACGTATGTCTACCACAATGTAAACCACAGAAAACTTGCCTACTTGTGTGGTAAAAAAAGAACAATATCTGACATAGCACTTTGACATATGGAATTAATCCCTCAAAAGAAGAGATGACCTTGAAAAATCAAAAGAGAGTGGATGAGTGATTCTCTTTTCATATGGAATATAGATCCAATGTCTCTATTCAGTCAGAGTGTACAATATATATAGCCTGACCAGTGATTTCTGGGATAGTATATCCCATATGTATAACAGGAAACACCACTGTAAGTCACATGGCAAAATGATTCAGGTTACTGCAAACACTTGGGGTCTACTCCTCCCAGGGTGTAAATCACATAGCTCTTTTGAAGTCAATGGGGCTATGCTGATTTACACCAGCTGTGACTGTGGCCCTAGTTGCACAAATATATATAGGCCTACAGTCTTATGAACTAAGCCTGATTAATATTTCGTAAAGTATTGCAAGTACTAGGCTGATTTAAATTATACTGGCAGCCATTTCAACCAAAAGCATGGGAGCAGATCTTTCCCCACCCTACTCTCCTCAGCTGCACCAAGAGTAAACACAGTGCAGCCAAGAAACTGACCCTCAAAGTTTTATGAAAGTTGTAAAAGTTTGTCTTCTTCCTGAATAAATATATTGTACCTTATGAATTAAAAAAATATTGAGAGCTATAAATGCATCCCTCTACTCTAAGTGAAAATTATAGTCTATACATGTCCCAGTAGGTCAAATACTGCTCAAACTTATACTCGTGGAAATACAAAATAACTCTTTGGAATTTATGCCTATAACTGTGCCAGAAAACACACTGAAATCAGAGAATTGGTCAAAAAGATTAGTACTACTGTATACTAATTAGTCAGTGTTACTCCTTTGACATATAATGCTTACCATTTATGCTTTGTTAATCAATAAAGGTCAACACAAGTTCTAGCTAAAGATATAGCTATCAGGATAACAAAAAACAAGTCAAATCTGTTGTTTTTAAATACCCTAGAAAGTGTTGTTGACTCTACATTTTCCGTGGCTCTCTCTTTTTATTTAAGTTAAAATTTAAAGAAAATTCAATTGAGCTTCTCTGGAAACACCACTGGCACCATTACAAAAAGAATGTAAGCAAATTTACCAAACCCTCTGCAAGATCTTAATGATTGTGTCACACTGCAACTCTTTCCTCTGACACTGAGAATTAGCAAATCAGCATTGTCCAGGATACCATGTAATTTTATAGCTCAGATAAAGTTACCAATTTCCCAAATCTTTCTGAACACTGCACTAATACTTTCTGTCTAACTTGATGAACACCTTGGTCTGTTAAATGTATTTGCTTGCTGAGGACCATTTCTGTACTGAAAACAGAGGTACATTCAGTGGGATTCCTTGAGGGCATATTGGTTCACTGCATGGTCCTCAGTACAGGATAAGGGCCTTGATCTTATTTTCAGGAACTTGATTTCTACAGTATTTTCCTAATTACAGGCATTAAAGCAGACTCTGTCATCATCCTGTCCTACATCTGTTTTGAACATGATTGGCTACTATTTTAGCATAGAGGAACAACTCAAGAGGTTTGTAAGGGTTTCACTTGCCCCTTTCCTTTAATTTCTTTACCCTCTTACTTTTTGCCAGAGTAGAAAAGCAGGGGAGAAATTAATCAAATTTGTCATAATGTAACCAATGTTCTTGCTATAAGCTGCTCCTTCAATTAGAAAAATGGAGTCCTCCCCCTTGTGACTTTGCATTAATCCCAACCAACACACCCAAATGCAAGAGTCAATGCCATCCAAATTTGAGATACTTACATGGGGCCATGTCTTGTGAGTTTTTGAACATCCTGAAGCCTATTGACTGCACCACCCTCAAAGAATCAGGCTTAATGTACTGTGAAAACCTTCCCCTCACCTCGTTATGGATTCCTTCCACTTCCTTTACAACTTGGACTTCCAGTGATTTCAAAGATAAAGCCGCTGAATCAGAATCAACCTGTAAATTCTGAAGTGCAACCTCACACTGTCCAAAAATATATTCCAGTGTTCCTGTTGAGCACTGTAAGAGAACAATAAAAAAATTAATCAGTTTACAGATCCTTTGGAAGTAATACTGTTTAAGGCAAACAGAAAGTAAGATTCAGTGCAAGCAACTGAAATAATCAAAATAATAAAATGAAAGAAAAAGGGACTGCATTTCTGTGATTTAATTTTTATTATGTTTTAAAGCAAAATAAGAAAGCTTATAACATTTAATACATGCCAGATTGTTTGTATTGCTATTTAAAATTATTTGCATTGATATAAAAAAGTTAACATTTACAAAACTAACTCATTAAAGATATAATAGATCATTAAAAATACCCTATACATTTGGGGGAGGGGGGGGGACCCAAAAACACTGTGAAACACATTTGAAATAGAGATTCAAAAGCATGGCTGAAAATTCTTTTTTCTTTCTTTTTTCCTCCCTGCAGATTAGTATGCTAGAGCATCTAACAGTTGGTCACATTTTGCCCTGCATAGGACTCACAATGATGTGGAAGGGTAGTTTCTCATACAGCATGAAAGTAGAATGTACTCCTAAGTGTAAAGCATATAATACAGTTGCAAAGATTAATTGTTCTGCCTTTACTTTGTTTTTAGGAATATAACTTCCTTCAGTGCTAAAAGAAACATATAAATATCTCTCTGACACAAAATAAAAAGATAGGTCTACCTTGTAATTATTTTCAGTTAAATATTTATAACATTAGTAACTCCCTAGGAAAAACCTTGAGTAAGGACTCCCAGTATCATAATTCTTTGTATTAGAATTTCCATACTATACAATGTGAGGTCACAAAGGTTTATAAAAACAAAACATAAGCTTTTAAAGTGGAAGCTTTTCAAACTGTGGACATAAGTGTGTATTTTAATATCAAAATAACAGAGTGTTGGGAGCACAAGGTTAGAGAGTTCATCTTTCTTGCTGAAGAAAAATAAAGAACCATATGCTTCATGCATACAGTACAATGCACATTATATTAGGTTTATTCCAAAGCTCAGCTGTAGTCACCAGAATCTGTGTTTGTTTTGAAAAATATGTTCCTACATGACAGAAGTTAGACAGATGTGTCCTTATACCATCAAATCCTTAATCTAACTTGGAAAAATACTGTGATATAATTTTAATGTTACAATGCTTTCTTCTCTGATTTATTTATTTATTTGCTTGTTGCCCTCATTGTTTTCTCTACACAACAGCCAAAGGGAAAAGCAAATAATAGTGGAAACAAAATTAAATACATTCCCGTTGAAATACAACACACACAGAGATACTTCAACAATAATGCATTTTGACTTGATAAGACAAACAGTAAAATGTGATTAAAATAATTCTTTCAAAGGTAACTAAAGTGTAATCTCGTGATTTTTTAAAAAAAACTATTATTTGCTTTTTCCTTTTAGTTGCTGTACAGAGAAAAATAACTATGAAAACAAGCAAAAAAATAATCACAGTACGAAGGACAAATACCTCTATTTTCTTTATAATTAATGCAATTATGATCAATAGTCAAGAGTATTGAAAGAAGAAATAAATGTAATAAACAGCACACATCAGCAATCTTGGAAGCACTGGGCTGAATCCTCAGACTACCTGAGAGATGCAAGAGCTTTGTGCACTTTTCTGCTTCCACCTGCAGTTCTAGGGGAAGCCGGAGAATCCAGCCTCATGGCTGTTCCACATTGCTCTGACTTGAAGTGGCAGCCTAGGGCTGTTGGGATTGCTGGTGTGCAGTATGTTTAGACCTCATATCCCTTCCCATCAACAGTATGCCTCTTAAGTGGAGTATGGCAAAAAAAAAAAACCAAACAAACAAACAAAAACCTATGAAAACATTTTTTATAAAAATGTGATTACATGTTTTTGCATTTCTTTAATAAACTGTGGTACTGCAGTGTAATAGAGAAACTCTATGTGAGGTTAGGCATAAATGGCTCACAGACAAAGAAACTGCCCTTCTCCCATAAAAATCAATAAGAGTTCTTCCAACAGTAAGCGAAAAGCATAGAACATACACCTCCCACAAAAAGTCGGAGTCACCAGTAAAACCACTAATCATAGTTTAAAACAAGACTGTGTGATCCTAAGTTCATTTTGTCAGCCACTACTAATAGTACGAATGACCAAAAAGCAAATCCTCTTTCTTACTCACCTCTGCCACTCTGTGGGTAGAGCTGAAACGCGGCTGAAAACCAGCCAGAACACAATGCTGATGTGTCATATTGAGATCATCTGAGGACAGATAATAATCAGTTTCAGTCTATGGAGAAAAATATACTAAATACAAAATTTATTCCTACCAAATATGAATAACAGACACTATAAGGCAAGTGTTTTGAACACAATACAAGGACTTTCCTCTTTTATGTCTTTTTAGCTCTTATAAGGTTTTATACGTTTTTCATTTGTAGAGCTCAAGGGCTTAGCAGAAGGTAAATATTATCCTGTTTTTAACAAATGGAGAAACAGAGGCAGAGAGATGAACTGAAAATCTGCTGTCTGCCCTATCCACTGAACCACACTCTCTCCCCAAATGAACAGACAAAAATAAACAAAATTGAATTCTTTTAAAGTGTTTTCTTTAAACTGAGCTACATTTTCCTTATTTTCATTGCGCTTCGTGTTTACATTAATAATCATGAAGAAGTTTAGCAAGATTTTGGAATATAATTTGAAGTGTAACTATACTTCGGAAAGTTTACACTGTAAAAATGGCAGAGTGAGGTTCTGTGTTTGTAGTCTCTCGGTGCCTGAAAATGTCTCAATTATCTCTCACATTTGCTCAGTTTACAAGTAAAAGGAGAATTCCTTCCCTCCTCTCATAAAAGACAGCTCTGTAACATGAATCCAGGGACTGATAAACAAGTTGTGTTCTTTCTGGCTGATGCACTGTCATCAGTAAGAACTAGAGCTGTCTGGAACTGGAATTTCCATTCTGTGGGAAATTCCAAAATTTCTCTTCCCCCCCCCCACCCCCGACCCCCTTGAATAAACCTGTTCGGAAATGTAACCAAAAAGAAAAGAAACTTCAAAATCTACCATGGAACAGGAATTCCAAAAATTTGTTTAAAAAAGATCAAATTTCCATTTTGATCTTTTCTAAGCTTATCCAAGGCTTTCTGAGCTGCCTGGAGCCCAGCAATCCAACAACTAGGAAGCAGGCAGCTCAGGAACCCTGGAAGCCCCAACTTCAAGGATGTCCACTTTGAAGGCTGCTGTGGAGCTGGGAATCCTAGAAGCCTGGGCTGGTGAGGAGGCAGGAAACTGGAAACCTGGAAGCCCAGGTTCCCAAACAACCCACCTGGTGGTTTGAGCTGGTAGGCAAGCAGGCAGGTATCCCCTGGTAGGCAAAGTTTGATCAGAATTTCACTGAAGTCATCATGATCCCACAGAATGATCCACAGAATATTTCAATTTTGACAAATCAGAATTTTCCAGTAGAAAAACATTCAGATGGAAAATTTCCGAGCAGCTCTGGTAATAACATTTTTGCTACTGCACTCAGAAGCAGCAATAATTTAGAACTCTTAAAAATGTTCTAAATCAAGTTGGCTTTGATGTTCAAGTGTCAGAAATTAGGGTCTATGGGCCTTTCAAAAATGGAATTTCGGTAGGAACTACAATGGACAGATGGAGCATGCCTTATCCACTGTGTGCACTCATTCCAAGCAAGAGAGAGACAAGGAAGATAGAGTGAGAAAGTGAAGAAGAAAAGTGGTGAATCTGGCATCATAAATGGAGCGAGGCAAGCAAGATTGATCCAGTGAGAAAAAAGGTCAGAGATAGAGCCTGAGTGGTAAGAAAGAAATTTTTCAACCTGATTTGGTGGGCAAGAGAAAGGCAGAAGAGGGACTGGAAGAGGGTCTGAGTAGCTGCTGGAGGGGAGAAAATTTGTTAAAGGAGGTCAGGGATACGTAGGATACAGCAGATAATAGTAATAATAATGGAAATAATAACAGACAATAGGCAGGAGACAATCATGGTATCTATGGATGGACATAGGAAGAGTGACGAAGGAATAGATGTTTGATATTTTATAGGGAAGGCTGGATGTATGGGGAGGAGGAGAGATAAGAGTCATAAATTGTCATCAGGTAATGAGCCTGGGTAATGGGGTGGGATGATACTGTTTTCAACAGTGATGGAGTAGAAACACAGAGGAGGCAGGTAAGGAAGAAAAATGAAAAGTTCTAGTTTGCCATACTGGGCTTGAGCTGGCAGCAAGACATCCAGGATGATGCAGTCACAACTGGACTGTCAGTCAGATCAGTGCGGAGAGGAAGATTTGTGAGTCATCAGTATATATACTGTAGGGTAAATGAAACTGTGAGCTGAAGTCACTCAGCAAAAAAATGTAAGGGAGAAAAGAGGGGACTAGGGACAGAGTCCTACCGGATTGCTGACAGAGAGGGAGGAGGGCTCTGCATGCTGTGCTCCGAGTAAGAAGGTGCCATTTTTACTTCAGCTATTACTAGTGACTATTGAATTTGATCACAGTACGGGAGTCTGATTTCAGAAATGCTCAGCCTCACATACATCCTCCCCTAATAAATATTAAGCCCTTTAAAGATGTCACAGTTTGCATACCCAACAAAACTGAGGAACCCAAAATCCCAAGTCACTTTAAAAAAATTAAGTCATAGTTACTTTTTTTGACCATAACCACACTTTGTTAAACTGAATACCCTAATGTAGTTTACTACCTGTGAAGTTTAATATGCTATTCTCTCTATTAATGAAAACAAATATGATCTGAAATCTTTACTTTATTTTGTAATAAGTCTGAAATTCTCAAATTGACATGCACACTGTGATAAGATTTATTGGATTTATTCCACTTGCAAGAATGAGTTCTCTTCTTTCAATGGATTTTATAGGCAGCTGTAAGAATTCATGCACAACAACGCGGTATCTAGCATTATAGATATTAGGAGAAAAATGCAGGTGGATGGTTTCATCCTTTACCATTTCTGTTCCTGTATGAAACATGAAAACAGATCCCAAGAAGGGATGTTTGTCCAGTGCATTCAACAAACTAGATAAAGAGAAAAATCCTCACAATATCCCCATCAGGTTTAGGAAAACTTATATCACTTGCTAATATTTGAACATTTCTCCACTGCAGAATAATGCCAAACCATCTAGGTATCACCAATAAATATATTTAAGATATAATCCATTATGACTATTGCAGAACCATATTATAATTAGTCACTTATACATTAAACCTGTGGCCACCTAGGCATTCACAGCTGTCTTTCTACTGCAAACCATGGCCACTGAGGTCCACAAAGAGAAAGCATTATGATGATTCTGTTCCTTTTGCTACCATTTGAGTGAAGAGAGAAACAATTTGGTACAAATGTAAATTTCTGATCGTGAGAGGCTTAGGGCTGGAATAGGAGGCATCTTACAGATCAGGACTGAGCTGCACTGGTAAGGTTATGTGGGGAAGCTTGCACAGTATCTGCCAGTGTGATGCCTGCACGAAACTTCATTTCAATACTTTTTAAAACAAAGAGAGAAATCACTGCTGTACAGACATACGAGAGTTAAAGGGTATCAAGCCAAATCTTGAAAACAAAAACATAGTGTTACAAAATCCAGATTTGCTAAGTATCACAGTCATCTCTATGAAGAATGATCACAAAAAGCAGATTGCTTAAGTACTTTTGTTCCATTCAGTACCAATTAATTTGGTACAGTCTGTGTAGCAAACACAGCATTATAAGTATTACATTTTGATTTGCACCTTCATTCAAACCCTCAGCAACCCTTTCATTGTGGGGCTGTCTCTTCTTGAAATTGCTTCCAACTGTCTCTAATCCTTTATGACTTTTAGAAAGAACCCTGTAATTTTAATTTAAGAGTTTATAATTCATCTAAAACTGTAATTGTATAAAAATGGTTGAAGCTTCATGGATCATATGTCTCAAGGGATATTGAAAAATACGTTCTAGGCCTTAAGAGATTACTCCAAAGATTTTTTTCCCTACAATTTGAAAGAAAAAAAATTGCTTGTTAAAAGAGACATTGCCCATTTGGCGGCAGTCACTTTTAACTAACAACATTGCATACAAATTATTTTATCAGTATTAGAGGTAGACTAAAACCTGGCCAACCCTGCCACGCCCACTTTAGCTTTCTTGCATACTGATAGTTCAGATAAAATACAATACATATGGATACACCACCAGTTTTTAGTTTTTGCAAAATTAAATTCTATCTGATGAGATTTGCAAACCCAAACCAAGGCATCCCGCTCAACTTTAAAAACATTATACACCATATGGCTGGGGGGAGGGTGGAGAATAGGTTATCAGTCCTGCAGAAAGATCTGCTTGCATAGACTTTTACTACTGCAGAAGTCCCACTGAATTTGTGTTGGATTAAGGGTCAGCATGGAGCACAATTTCACTGGGACTCCCACAGGAGTAAGGTCCATGCATGCAGATCCCTTTGCAATTTCAGAGCATTAGTCAATAAAGTATATAAACGGTATAATAACTATGCAAAGTGAATTTTTTTCAAAGGGACGCTTTCAATTTTAATCTTAATCGCCATCAACTGAATCCCAACAATGAGCTAAACACAAGCACTACACACACAAACTTTTTACATATATATGGAAGACAATGGACATGATAAACAATTTTTAGAGACAAGAATGCTCTTTAAGTTGATAGCATTCTTTTGTCAATTGCCTTTTTCATCACATATTAGCAAATAGAACGAATGGCACAGGTTACTGCATGATATGGCCGGTATACCCTTTCTAAAGTGCCAATGTCTGCAGAAGCTGGGAAACCCTTTTTCAATGGACTACTGCCAGTTTCTATAGTTGTAACCTTATCTCTAAAACTTCATCAAGCATTTCTCAAGTTTGTAGTGTTCTAGAATCTCTAAACTGTACCAAAATTAAGATGACAATTCATGAAAGATCTGAAGCACACACTTAACTTCAACATATGCTTAACTATCCTGAGTTTCCTTGAATTGGGGTCTAAAAACACTGCTTGTGTATGATAAAAACTGAAATGCCTAAATCAACTGCCCAACATTGCAAAAGGCCTTACACTTAAGAGAACAAACCAAGGAATCTAGTGTTGCTCAGTCTTGGGAGAGATAACTTCCAATTTTGTATGGAGTACTATAAAAAAGAAGGGAAGATAATTTCATCGATATACATAACACAACTTGGGGGAGGGGGGTGTTAGATCAAGGTGTATTGATTTCCTATTTCCTCAACTTTCTTCCTGCCCATTTCCAACAAATCGTCTGCCACTTTGGAACGAAGTCCCATTAGAGGACTTCTGTTTCTTGTAATTCAATGAATGATTTATTAGAAGAAATTAATCGCATGCATAACTGGGTACAGGTGGTCAAATCCACCTTGGAAAACAAATGTTATCAACTTGCAGTCTTTATAATCTTGGGTGGTGTTGGATGGATGGTATACAAAGATGTTTTACTTCACAGATGAAGTTTGGAAACAGCAGAAGAGCAAGTTTAAGCAGGTCTTCCTATTGCCAAAAATATTTTTTTAAATAGAAGATGATACAGAATCACCTGATACAAATACCTCAGAGGGCATACACAACAGCACACCACAATTATAATACAGAACTAGAAGGGCAAGGATTCGCTGCAGAACTGAATTGCTTTTAGTACAGACCTCTGTCACTTGAGCTATCAGAGTAACTTGGAGCAGCAAAAGTGTCATGGTATCCCCTGTGTGGGCCAGTCACTGACACATATTGTGCAAGTGGGTCCTGCGAGTGTTTCCTGGACTGCAGAGGAATGTTGGGACTTAGGTACCCTAGACTCTATTACAGGTTCTGAATGGGAGTATGTGCTACTAATTACAGAACCTTCTGCCTCTATCCCCACTAGCCTTCCTCCTCCTGACTTTGCCCCCAGCATGTCCCCCGGAGACTACTACCCCAGCCTGTCCCTTTCGCACACTACAGCCTAATCCGTGTCCTCTTCTGCTCCTATTTCCCCACAGCCTAACTCTATCTTCCTCTGCTCCTCTGCCCAACCATACCCCACCCCAACCCCTATCCACTCCTCACTCCTCTTCATTTTGAGTCAATCTGCTTCCTCCTTCTCCTCCACACTGCTTAGTAGGCACCAGCAGAGGGAACAGTCAGAACACAGAAGAAAAAATTCAAGAAAAGTTCTGCTCAGTCCCTGCAACCCTGGGATGGAGCATGTTCAATACAGACAAAAAGTTCAGAAAATTTAGCAGCCAAACTCCAACACTTCTCTGGCTAAAGATGTGGAAATGACAATTTTCAAATGTTTATTACTCAGCCAAATTTGAGCAGATTTTCAAAGGGACAGCAAAAGGCACTTCTCTGCCCACAGTGCAAGAGCCCTGCCAAATTTCAAGTCCCTGCTCCCAAGCACTGAGAAGCTAGAGCTTATCAAGAAAACAGTGAAGAATTTTTTTAACATTGGCAAAAGAAAAGAATTCCCCTGGCCTCCTTCTCTAAAGTGGCTGAACTGTTTTTGCATTCAAAAAGAAATTCAGCCTGAGGCAGGTGCTGAGCATGGAAAATTTCAACCAAATAGTTAAAGTTTGTCGATGTTACACACAACGAAAACCAGGTCCTCTAATAGAAAGCGTTAGGCAACCTTACCTAGAAGTGTCTCTGCCAGCTCTGCCAATTATAAATGTCTTTGTAAGTTTCCAGACCTAAAAATTATATACTCAGACACAAAGGTGAACATGAATTACTATTAAATAATTCTTTCTTCAAAAATAGGTGACAGCAATCTTTCCCCTCTCAAATTGAAAGTTATAGATCTTAGAAAATTACATCTTTTGAGGGATTTACAGTCAGTTGAAAGGTTCCTACAAAAGATAGGTAAAAAGATGGCACATGATTACACCAACATGGACTCAAAGAGAAAAACATTTTTTTTTCTATTTCTGAAGTTCTTGGCTATTATATGAGAATGAATTTGAAACAGAGTTCTTGAGGTTAACCATTCACTGTTACTACTATATTTTATATGGTGATCTTTACATCCATGGAACATGTCTGGCTTAACTATATTTTCCACTTTTTTGGGCTAAAGATAAATGGTACGTTTATGTTGTTTTTTATTTTGTTTGCTTGTTTTTTATTACAATTATGATTTGATTATCTCTGTGCTACAGCATTAGATCTGTACATGTATAGCTTTTGTCAGAGAAGTGGATGGATGAGTGTCTGAATAATTGAACTGTGGCGTCAACATGGTAACAAACCAATGCAGACACAGGGAACTGATGGTTGTAATTCCACATGCTACTGCTACAGACTGTCAAAATAAACCAAATACAGGAAGGAAAGAAGACATATCTGTTTGCCCGATCCTGTGATCACGGCTCCTACTGAGTTCACTGAGACTTACTTGTACAAATAAGCATTACTCTAATGAGAAGGGCTGCAGAGCTGAGCTCATGATTATTAGTACATACAATGATTCCTGGGAAGAGCAATGTAATGCTTGCAGTACTAACGACAACAATCAATTTTTTACCTTTCCTCTCTGCTTATTGTTTCTATTGAACCTCTTCAGATAATTGTCTTTTCATCATCAATGTTGCCATGTATGATGCCTCTAATTCAATGTGCAGCATAATTTTCAATATTCTAAATGCAAATATATCTAACAATACAAACATGAAATGGAATTGGGCTATTTATCTTCCTAAACAAAATATATATATAAAAAATAAAGATGGGTATTTATTCTTGTGATCATTTTAGTGTAAATACGTATACAGACACAATGGAGCTAAAATGGTTAACCATGATTCTGCCACCTTTCTGGTTCCATTTGGATTTAGTCATGCGACTGAAACTAAGGACGTTTTTTGATTACTGGTATCCCATTATAATGAGCTATGCAAAATAAGATACACAAGCTTTTTTCCCAAAAAAACCATCTGATGCATGCACCAATAGGGAGGAACGACCCTTTTGCAGTGCTGTGTGTTATGCATATCACAAACTGGACTTGCAAAACTAGTTACAATTCACAAACTTGATTCTATCAGCATTATCTTACACAATCCACAAGTTTGGATGGATGAGGTAATGTTACAGGAAGCAATTCTCCATAGGTCTACCCCAGGAGTCTCAAAGTCCCGGCCCGCGGGCCATCTGCAGCCCAAGAACCTCCCCACTACGGCCTGCGAAGGAGAGACGCAGGCAGACACGCTGCCAGCAATGTCTGCTGCAGGTGCCACCCCCCACAGCTCCCATTGCCTGGGGGAGAGGGACAGAGATACCATCACTAGTCGCCAGGCAGAGTCAGCCATGGAGGCAGTATTATTAGTTACCGGGCAGAGTTAGCCATGGAGCCAGCATTACTTTTTTCCCACAATGAATATAAACAAGTCAAAATACCAAACACAATTATCTGATGCACACCTTTGTGGTGTTTAGATGCTGCATGTGATTATTAGAACTGGGAGTATTGGCTGTCGGGAGTCCGAAAGGACAGGAAACAGGAAGGAGGGGGGAGGACTTGAGGAGGCTGAGTGAGAGTTACAGAGTGTGCAGTTACAGCTTGGTAAAGAGGTTTCCACTGTAAATAAAGTTCTGTTCAAGTTTGTTAATACCTTGCCTGGTGATACACCATTTTGGCGATGAGGATGGATCTTCTACCTCTGAACCCACCTGCAACCTTTCTGCAAAACGCAGGTGAGCCTCCAATTGCTTTTACTGTCTGGATCCATATGTATGAGACTTATCTGCTTGCAATCAGTGCTACAGAGATTTCTGAAGTAAGAAAGTGTGCTCTGCTCATCCACTGCCTTGGAGCAGAAGGGCAGCGTATATTTTACAAGTTTCCCCTTGCAGATGATAAATATGAGACTGCACTCACTGCATTAAACAACTTTTTTGTGCCAAAAGTGAATGTAGTAGCTAATCACTACAGATTTCGCCCGCGTGAGCAGAAACCAGGGGAGACTATAATGAAGTATATTGCTTCCCTGAGGAGTCTGATTGTAACTTGTGATTTTGGGAATATGGCAGATGAGATGATTAGAGACCAGCTCATTGAGAAAACAACCATGCTTCGCGTAAGAGAACACTTACTTCTAGAACCACAACTTACACTAGAAAAAGCAATAACCATTGCTACTCAGATTGAGTCAGCTTCAGCTGAAGCCAAAATAATGAGCAAGGGTACAGGAGGCCCAGTCCAGGCTGTGACTCCTTTGCAGAAAAGTTCACTATCACTGCAGACAAACAATTGCAAAAGGAAAACTAATGAAAAACCACTGAATCAGCAAATGCAGACTACAGTAAAAGCATGCGGTGGATCCCCACAACATCTTGCAAGCTACACAGGATGTCCAGCAAAAGTAGCTCAGTGCAATCATTGCAAAAAGATTGGGCATTTTGCTAAAGTATGTCGCAGTAGCCAGTTCAATCAACAGGTGCATGCAGTTACAATACCAGATGTTACTGTGCTGAGTGTGGACAAAATCACTACTGGACATATTCCAGAACAGATGAAGTGCACTGTAAATGTTTCTCCCATACCCTCAGGCAAATCACACTCTATTCAGCTAATGTTGGATACTGGCTCAGCAGCACTATACTACCTGATTCCATCTATTTGCGTTACTTTAAAAATGTGCCTCTTACTGAACCCAAACTTCACTTGGTGTGCTATTTGAAAAACCATATTCCAGTACATGGCTGCCTGCCAGCAATAGTTACTTTTGGTGATCGCTGTGTAACTGCGGAGTTCTACATTGTCCACAAAGGCACTGCTATCCTTGGCAGAGATTTATTAGCTGCTTTAAATCTCAGGGTAGTTAACGGACGAATTGATCTTCCTCAGCAAAGCACTCTTACGGTACACACACCAGTTTCAGCTGGGACCCAACTCCAGGTTGAGGAGAAACTCGGCTGTGCTTATGGGTTTCTGCATAAAGTTAAAACGCGGAATAATGTGATGTCTGTACGACAGAAATTACGGCACTTACCATTTTCAGTCAGGGAAGCTGTTTCAGAGGAACTTAGAAAACTTGTTCGAAAGGACATTATTGAAGAGATTAACTCCTCAGAATGGGTTTCACCTATAGTAGTGACGCAGAAGGGTGGAGACATTCGCCTTTGTGTGGACTTAAGGGAGCCAAATAAAGCTATTGTGATCGACAGCCATCCTCTTCCTCACATAGAAGTAGTATTTGCAGAACTCCGTGGAGCAAAGATGTTTTCTACTCTTGATTTGCAGAGCGCATACCACCAGGTTATGTTGCATGAAGATAGGAGAGACCTCACAGCATTTATTACACATGAGGGACTATTTCGTTTTAAACATGTTCCATATGGTCTCGCATCAGCCCCAAGTGCCTTCCAAAAAATGATGTCATTGATTCTGAAGAATCAACATGGAGTTCAGTGCTATTTGGATGATATTATTGTGTTTGGGAATACTACTGAGGAGCATGACAATAACCTGCAGTCTGTACTAAACTGCATCAACAAAGCAGGCCTCAAGCTCAATAGGTCCAAATGCAAATTTAGACCAACTGAACTGTCCTTTCTGGGGCATACAATTTCACAGGCTGGACTAAAACCTGATCCGGATCATATCCTGGCAATTTCAAATGCTCCTCCTCCAACAGATTTGCAAACCTTCCGTTCCTTCTTGGGTCTTACCTCCTGGTATGCAAAAATTCATTCCCAATTATGTTTCTGTCATTGAAACGTTACGAGAATTACTACAGAGAAGTTCAACCTTAGTGTGAACAACGGATGCACAAACTAGTTTTGAAAGGGTGAAAGACTTGATTGTACACATAGTCCAGTACTTGCACTATTCAGTCCCGCATTGCCCACAATTGTAACTACTGATGCTTCTGATTATGGACTTGGGGCTGTCCTCACATAACTTCATGAAGACAACACTGAGAGGACTGTTGCATTTGCTTCAAGGACACTAAGTAATGCTGAGAGAAAATATTCTACAGTTGAAAAAGAAGCACTTGCTTGTGTCTGGGCTACTGAAAAATGGAGAACTTACCTGTGGGGCCGCACATTCAAGTTGTGCACAGACCACAGCCCTTTGACGACGTTGCGCACCACGAAAGGACTGGGAAAAGCAGGATATCATATTGCTAGATGGTCTGCAAGACTACTCTTTCAATTAAGAACTGGAATATAAGCCTGGAAACGAAAATGTGGTAGCTGATTGCCTTTCTCGCCTGCCTTTGCCTTCACCAGAGGGTCCACCAGAGGATGAGGATGTAGTAGTTGCACTTATTACAAGCACTCTTACTGCGGTTACAAGAGAACAATTTCAAGCTGCTTGTTCAGCTTATCCAATTCAACAAAAACTACGGGAATTTCTGACAAAGAGATGGCCCAGTAATCCTAAAAACCTTGACCCAGTTTTGCTGCCTTATTTTAGAGTTCGGGATGAACTTTCTTTGCTCGATGGCTGTGTGCTACGAGGTACACACCGGCTACTTATGCCAGAAGAATTACAGTCAAAACTCATACACCTGGCACACGATACTCATCAAGGAATTGTCAGAACCAAACAACGCCTATGGGATCTGTATTGGTGGCCAGGGATGGACTCTCAAACTGAAGCACTCATAAAATCCTGTGTCACTTGCCAAATGCATGATAAGACAGAAGTGACATGTAACTCTCCATTACAGCCTGTTCCTCTTCCTGAATCTGCATGCGAAAAAGTGGCGATTGACACTGTAGGACCCTTTGATACTGCTCCAACTGACTGTCGTTATGCCATCACTTTAATAGACTATTTCAGCAAATGGCCTGAGGTAGCATTTACATCGCAAATTTCTTCTGCTACAGTAATTAAGTTTCTCTCTTCAGTTTTTAGCCGGGAAGGTAACCCCAAAGAACTGATTTCAGATAATGGTAGTCAATTTACTTCCCTGGAGTTTGAAACTTTTCTAGCAGAGAGGAACATTTTACACAGGAGGTCATCCCTATATGACCCTCAAGCCAATGGAGAAATCGAACGGTTTAACAGAATTTTGAAAGAGAGTTTGCAAACAGCTAAACTGGAAGGGCGATTGTGGATACCCTTCATTACTGATTTTTTGCAAGCATACCAGGCTACCCGACATGCCACAATGCAAAGATCACCTGCAGAGTTACTGCATGGGAAACAGCTGAATACTAAACTGAACATTGCTGGATTGTTAAAGGCACGACCTGATGCCCCAAACAAGGATGATGTGAGAAAGACAGTTAAACAGAACCAAGCAAAGTCTAAGGCTTTCACAGACAAACGGCAGGGTGCTAAGGAACCAAAGTTTGAGTGTGGTTCCTTTGTTAGAATACAAAAACCTGGAATCTTACGCAAAGGGGACCATAAATTCAGAGCTCCTCTTAAAATCATAGAGAAGAAGAGCCCTTACACCTATCGACTTTCTGATGGGTGGATATGGAATGCTTCTTATCTTGCACCTACCTATGCACCAAGAGGAGATTATGCCAACACCCAGTCTGCATTGGATGACTTCACAGCACAACCAACACAACAAGACATTGCACTGGAACCGGGGCTTGAGAGATGGCCTGTCAGACTCAGACGACCACCTGCCTAGACTAAAGACTATGTTATGTAGTATCTACAGTGTTTTCAGTGTAATATTCCTGCCAACAGTATAGTGTCTTGTTTGATATTTGTTCCTGGGGTTGGAACAACAATGTTTATTTTAATTTGGAAAGTTTCTTAAGAGAGGAGAGAATGTGGTGTTTAGATGCTGCATGTGATTATTAGAACTGGGAGCACTGGCTGTTGGGAGTCTGAAAGGACAGGAAACAGGAAGGAGGGGGGAGGAGTTGAAGAGGCTGAATGAGAGTTACAGAGTGTGCAGTTACAGCTTGGTAAAGAGATTTCCACAGTAAATAAAGTTCTGTTCAAGTTTGTTAATATCTTGCCTGGGTGAAACAACAACCTTGCTGCAATCCTGAAGGTTTCAACTGCTCAGTCACTGAGGCCAAAAATCAACGAACTGACAGAACTGAAGCGTTGCCAGGTGTCTGCAAACACTAAAAACTCTCCGGCAGGCGAAGAATTGTATAAAGTCGTATGACAATTTTATTATTTCTAAGAAATTCAAAATAAAAAATACAATATAAAAGTTTTCTTTTCTGAACACCATCTTCAATGACATTATTGGCCCGCTGGGAGGATTTCAGGACTGGTTACTGGCCCTAAGGTAAATTGAGTTTGAGACCCCTGGTCTACCCCTTCACACACAGCTTCATCCCTGCATTCCAATAGTAGCAATACAAACGTACAGGTAGCATACTGTGGGGCTGTTGCAGCAATGTTAAGGGAATGACCCCACACAATTTCAGTTTCCTCCCCCCAAGAAATTATAGGCCAAAGAACCATCTTTTACTCCTTTCATCACCTTCATGGAGAAAAAAGTGGAATATAATAACTGGCCCTAATCAGGGAATATTTGCAGTATTTAAACCAATAAAGTGTGTGTAAAGAAAACACAGAATGGATTAAAAGATTGAACTGAACAATGTGTCAGGGATTTGCCAAACTATATGATCAAAGTTTCATAACAACAAATACATTTCTGGGGCTAACAGTCTTAATAATCCTGGGGGAAAAGAATTTAGATCAAACATGGAGTCAAGAGAGCAAACAATAAAGTTAAAAAAACATATTCAAGATGCTAAAGAGCAAAAAAGGTTCAAGTTAATATATGGAAGTACAGGCAGATTAACTGGCTCAAAATAGTTTAATGAGCCACTACATACATGTGGAAATGTTTCCATTAAAGGAATATCTCCAACCACAGCCCACCCCCGCAACGTGTGTGCCTAAATTCTGGTTAATGAAAATAATTTTTGATGCTCCTTGAACTATAATTTGTTCAGGAAAAAAAGACACCATCAAGTTCATCTTCAAGCTGCTTTAAACCCCTAACCTTCAAGCAACATTTGATCTATGGGAAACAGCTGTGGAAAAGTAAATCTTCCGCCTTTGAAAAAGTCCAGAGTGTATTTTTGTTAAGTATGTTTTGAAGTCATGGTAGGAAAATTAGTGAAAATTGTAAATCTATTTGCAAATCTGGTCGTGTCTAACTCTAAGTTTAGGGGAAAGATTCCAATTTAATAGTAAGACCATGACAACCCTAGTTAAGCATGCTCTCGACCACAGCAGCTGGGGCTCTTCGCTCACCTCCACGTGCTGTGGATTTATTACATGCACCTAACACGTTTCATATTAGACACCCCTTGACTGTGTACTTGAGACAGCAGTGTTCAGTATGTGTTTCCTCTACAGACCAATATATTATTCTAAATTGAGCTAAACTGTTTCCGTTTCATAAGTGCTATAAAGTTCAGATTCCAGTTATCAGGCAGCAGGTTTGCAGTCCCTCTGCAGTGCTATTTTTCATGTGAGAAATAAAACAAAGATTATAAAAAAAAATAAAAGGTAATGCCACATTAAAGCTAATTTTTCCCCCCTTAAATCAAAAGTTCTTTTGGATATTGTGATAGCTTATCTTAAAATAGACAAATTTGAACACCTGATGTTTGGCATATAATATACAGTTCAAGACATGACTTAATACAGCAACATATTTCAACTGAAGACAAGAACTGAGAAAGCAAGTGTAATGCTAACCTTAGATATTGCATTTTTAAACACAATTCTTCTCAAAGTAACAAAGAATCATATCATAGAAGCGCCTCTGAGCAGGACACCCTTTTTTTTTTTGAAGGGCAAAAAAATTCATCCACTTTTTCCTGTTCTTTGAAACACTATTTAAAAAAAAAATACAATTTACAATACTATGTCTCTCAAAAATAAATGCAGAGGTTTATGGAAAGAGCACATTTGGATTGTATTTATTTTGTGCCAAAAAGGACACAACCAAAGTACTTAACGGTCCAACAAAAACCTTATAATTAAGGAGTCTCTATTTCTAGGCTAATGGAGGTTGTATAATTATAGTGTTGACGTAGCCATCTGTCGGCTTTTATTAATAATAAAAATAATTTGTATTTTGAGAACTTATTAAAAATGTCAGTATTTATCAAATGTTCACACAATCGTATTGATGAAGAGATTGTGCTACTTCCTGTACATACATAAGCAAAGGAAACAGAGTATCTCAGATACCACTGTGCAATAACTGTTGATCAATGCTGGCTTTTAAATGATTAACAGCACACTGAATCGGACATCTTTTCTCATAACACTCATGTAAAGTAAACATATTATTTTACAAATGGAAAAACTGAGGCACAGAGAGGTGAAGCGACTTACCACCATCATATGAGTCAAAGACAGAGTCAGGAAGAGTACCCAGAAGTCCTGACTGTCATTCCCCCCTATTCTAACCATTAAACATGCTGCCCCCACCCTACATCAGCATCTACTAGCTGATTCCCAAAGTGACACTGGTACAAGTCCGGATGGTACAAATTCCAGATGGATCAAACAGCATGTTCCCTAACTGTTTCCATTGTTTTTGCAACCATGATGGAGGAGGTACCAAAGGTAACTGAGAAGAAGATGAGACTCTGGAATGCGTGAAATGCAGAAATACAGGATAAATTAATTAATATTTGGTCATTTGCGATCACGATATCTCTTATATAATGTTCCCATATTTTAAATCTCCAAATATATTGAAACACACCTTATGTGTCATCCCACACATGTATCTACTCTTAAAATAGCGTGCTTGCAAACCAACAACATGAAGAAGATATAAAACAACCCAATGCTAATATAGGTCCCTTAATTACATGTTACTAGAGGGGTAGGCAACCTATGGCACGCGTGCCGAAGGTGGCGTGCGAACTGATTTTCAGTGGCACTCACACTGCCTGGGTCCTGGCCACCGGTCCCGGGGGCTCTGCATTTTAATTTAATTTTAAATGAAGCTTCTTAAACATTAAAAACCTTATTTACTTTACATACAACAATAGTTTAGTTATATATTATAGACTTATAGAAAGAGACCTTCTAAAAACATTAAAATGTATTACTGGCACACAAAACCTTAAATTAGAGTAAATAAATTAAGATTTGGCACACCACTTCTGAAAGGTTGCCGACCCCTGGGTTACTATCAGCTATATTAAGTCACTCATTTCAACTCATAAAATAGATATGATTTAGTCAGAAAGTTTCATTTCTAGGATGGACCCTTCTATACTATTACTACTGTTAAATTCAAATAATAGATGTTTCTGTTAATCCTGCTAAAAGGTAACGTTAAATGATTTAGAAACCTAGAAGAGAATATCTAACACCTGCTCTACAGAGTCCCAAACAGTAGTTTTCTATGAAGAATTAATAGGAAAGAGTGATTTATACACCATAACTGGAAAAACGTTTAATATGTCCTCTGTTTCCACCTAAACATGATCAGGATGTTGTTAGGTGTTAAATAAAATAAAATTTTTGACCCGTCCTTTATATAGCATTTCCAGCAGTGCCTGATCTACAGTATATAAAGTTAACTCCTATCAGGAGAATAAGGAATGTCCTTACCATTTGAAAGTTCAGCCAGCTATGAATTACAGTACTAGAATAAACAGTACTAAAATCACCGATGATGAACATCCATTCTACAATTTGTCTTCTGAATCAGCTGGCCAACAAGGCTGATTAGGCATAAACTTTACAGTAAATAAGAATTAGATAAACCTGTCCATCTTATGTTAGAACAGCTATTGCACAAGATGGATTACAAACTCTTCCAAAAGGAATTATTAACTGTCACATAACCTTCACTTTGATTTTAAAAAAATCTCTCTCTCTCCAGACTGCCAGCCCACATCCTAATGAAAGAAGAAAAGTCAGACGCATCTTCTGTATCACAGTATTCCAGGATTTCACACAATTCCGTATCTTAATCTGTGAGATGCTCAAGTCTGAAAGTGTTTTAAAGCACAATGGCCACACTCTGCTTTTAGTTACACATATGCCACATTGTTAACCCCAGTGGGGTTGTACAGGTGTAACTCAAAGCAGAACAAGGTACAAGATATTAGCAGGCACTCTGAAAAAAATTCACTCGTGGTAACTAAGTTATTCAGTTTCACCTGATAGACAATGGGGAAAAGCAAAAAGGAAAGTTACCCCAATAAGTAAGCAGGTAGGAGGAGCTGCTTTGTGGAAGTAACTTGGGCCCTCAACTCGGGCCTCTGCTTTGTGGAAGTACCTTGGGCCTCTACATTTGCTAAACAACCAGTGGGGCCCCTGGATGATCGAGATACAAAAGGAACGCTTAAAGATGATAAAGTCATTGTGAAGAAACTAAATGGATTCTTTGCTTCAGTCTTCACGGCTGAGGATGTTAGGGAGATTCCCAAACCTGAGCCGGCTTTTGTAGGTGACAAATCTGAGGAACTGTCACAGATTGAAGTGTCACTAGAGGAGGTTTTGGAATTAATTGATAAACTTAACATTAACACGTCACCGGGACCAGATGGCATTCACCCAAGAGTTCTGAAAGAACTCAAATATGAAGTTGCGGAATTATTAACTATGGTTTGTAACCTGTCCTTTAAATCAGCTTCTGTACCCAATGACTGGAAGATAGCTAATGTAACGCCAATATTTAAAAAGGACTCTAGAGGTGATCCCAGCAATTACAGACCAGGTAAGTCTAACGTCAGTACTGGGCAAATTAGTTGAAACAATAGTAAAGAATAAAATTGTCAGACACACAGAAGAATATAAATTGTTGGTTAAAAGTCAACATGGTTTCTGTAAAGGGAAATTGTGTCTTACTAATCTATTAGAGTTCTTTGAAGGGGTCAACAAACATGTGGACAAGCGGGATCCAGTGGACATAGTATACTTAGATTTCCAGAAAGCCTTTGACAAGGTCCCTCACCAAAGGCTCTTATGTAAATTAAGTTGTCATGGGATAAAAGGGAAGGTCCTTTCATGGATAGAGAATTGGTTAAAAGACAGGGAACAAAGGGTAGGAATAAATGTTAAATTCTCAGAATGGAGAGGGGTAACTAGTGGTGTTCCCCAAGGGTCAGTCCTAGGACCAATCCTATTCAACTTAATCATAAATGATCTGGAGAAAGAGGTAAAAAGTGAGGTGGCAAAGTTTGCAGATGATACTAAACTGCTCAAGATAGTTAAGACCAAAGCAGATTGTGAAGAACTTCAAAAAGATATCACAAAACTAAGTGACTGGGCAACAAAATGGCAAATGAAATTTCATGTGGATAAATGTAACGTAATGCACATTGGAAAAAATAACCCCAACTGTACATACAATATGATGGGGGCTAATTTAGCTACAACGAATCAGGAAAAAGATCTTGGAGTCATCGTTGATAGTTCTCTGAAGATGTCCTCACAGTGTGCAGAGGCATTCAAAAAAGCAAACAGGATGTTAGGAATCATTAAAAAGGGGATAGAGAATAAGACGGAGAATATATTACTGGCCTTATATAAATCAATGGTATGCCCATATCTTGAATACTGCGTACAGATGTGGTCTCCTCATCTCAAAAAAGATATACTGTCACTAGAAAAGGTTCAGAGAAGAGCAACTAAAATGATTAGGGGTTTGGAATGGGTCCCATATGAGGAGAGATTAAAGAGGCTAGGACTTTTCAGCTTGGAAAAGAGGAGACTAAGGTGGGATATGATAGAGGTATATAAAATCATGAGTGATGTGGAGAAAATGGATAAGGAAAAGTTATTTACTTATTCCCATAATACAAGAACTAGGAGCCACCAAATGAAATTAATGGGTAGCGGTTTAAAACAAATAAAAGGAAGTTCTTCTTCACGCAGCGCACAGTCAACTTGTGGAACTCCTTGCCTGAGGAGGTTGTGAAGGCTAGGACTATAACAGCGTTTAAAAGAGAACTGGATAAATTCATGGAGGTTAAGTCCATTAATGGCTATTAGCCAGGATGGGTAAGAAATGGAGTCCCTAGACTCAGAGGGTGTCAGAGGGTGGAGATGGATGGCAAGAGAGAGATCACTTGATCATTACCTGTTAGGTTCACTCCCTCTGGGGCCCCTGGCATTGGCCACTGTTGGTAGACGGGATACTGGGCTAGTACTAAGAAAATCTCATCCTGAGCCGAGGAGTCAGAAATATCAAAGACAACAGCAATATACACACTTGTTTTTATAGCTATATATATGGAAATTTTAAAAACAAATAAAATACACGTATAGTCCATCTTCACCCAAAACTGCACAGTCGGGGAGATTTTGTAATAAGACAATGAAGTAGATGGCTATTGTTCCCCAGGACAATTGTGTCTTGAAAGGAGGAAGAAGAAGCTTCAATTAAAAATAAGGAATAAACGTCTCAACTTCTCATACCGGTAGTTTATCCTGTAAAGTACAAGCTGAAGAAATTTTCCTATTGTGCTATTGCAATCTGAGCATCAGATAGGGAAAGGCTTAACAGGTAAACTTCACTGTGCACCACTAACAAGGAAGAAAACAAGAAAAATATGAAGAAAACAGTCTCCAAAGACCAAAAAACCCACAAAGTAATTATACATTCTGGCCAGATCCTCAGCTGTTGTAAGTCACCTCCATCCCACTGACATCAATGGAGCTATGATAATTTACTCCAGTTGATGGTCTGCCCTCTATTTTCAATAAACATTTGCATTCCTAAGCCTTTGAAAATTACCCAGCATAAAATAGCAGTCTCCTGGGTGAAGGGGTATTGCCAGTCCAGGTGTCTTTATGTCCCATGCTATCTTCAGGCCTACGTGCCAATCAGCTGGGTCTCTCCCTTCCACATCCTGTTCATTAACTTTGTCACTTGCAGAACCTAAAAAAGAAAAAGAAAAGAGAAATTAAAAAAAAAAAGAAAAAGGCAAAGAAATGAGGTAGGATTAGAACCACACAATACAAAGAAGAATTTAGTAGAGCAAACCCAAATATGTTAAGTATGGTCATAAGCCACTGAGCCTAATTTTCCATTGCCCTGCACCTCATAGAGTCACTGATGTCAATGTAAAGTGAGTATAAAGTGGGTGTAAAACACTACTAACCCAAAATGTATACATGAGGCACAGGATGATGGAGAATCAGGACAATAAAATCTGGCACCACATCTAAAATTCCCTACAGTTCTGGGATGTTTGGATCTGGGGGTTTGGTTTTGTTGGTTTTTTTAAAATACAGATTATTAAAACTATAGTAATATGCTTACCAATATTAGAGCGGAACAATGATACCACATATGTAAGAAGAAAAATTCTAAGATACTTTGAGCCAAGGATTTCAAAGCACTTTAAAAACAATTAAACTTGTTTACATGTTATTAGTTCTAATTTTACCAAAGCATAAACTAAGGTTCAGTGAAGTTCAAGTGACTTCTATAAAGCCACACAGAAAATCAGCAGAGTTGAAGAGATAATCCCGGAATCCTATCTTGCATCCTTTTCTCACATTATTAGACTACTCAAACATGTTAGAGAGGGCAACAGTCAATGAAGATTCTGTACAATCTAATCTTCATGTGGTTGTCTTATCATTAAACAACATGGATGTGATAAACTAGGAGAAAAATAATAATCCAGTGCAATGAAAAAATATTTGGAGCTCAATCTCTCAACTAGAACTATTTTCAGAGGCTGAGTACAATGCAGTATTAAGTGAAAGATACAGTCTGCATTTATAATAAGGTATGTGGAAACTATGGTGTAATAGTTTAATGGCTGATGTAACAGAGCTTTTTGTCAGGGGGAGGACGTAGCTATTAATGAGCAACTGGTACTCAACTACCATCAATGGCTAGTAATAATCAACAATTGTATGTTGCCTAATTTTTAAAGAATCAATAATTACTGATTGGTTGAATATATCTATTTCACTGCCATGACAAATACACATTCATGTCCTAATTTTTGTAGACTTTAAGCTTAATTATTTTTAGAACATAAATACTAGAAAAAAGATTTATAACTTTCATTATTCTACACACACTTACAGAGTAGTGTTGACCTCATGCCTTCAGAATATTCAAGTCATTCATCACATGTGGCTACTACAGTGTTTACTTAGTTGGGGGAAGGCATAATAGTTAATAAAATTCTAATAATTTTCCAGATGATTTAAATTTTGCTTAAATTCTGGAACCAGGAAGAAAAAAAAAGTAAATATCCCAGAGCTCAAACCTGATGTCTTTGTTTACTCAGGCAAAACTCCTGTTATAAGATCAGCCCCACAATAGTGCCCCTCACTATTGTTCTTCTCATCCTGCTAAAGGTTTGGCTCAGGATCAGTGCACAGCTCTAGGCTGTTCCATCAAGGAACACACAAATGAGAAAACAACAGCTAGCAAATACTCTGAGAAAAATCAATACTAAAGTCTTTCAGGGGCTTTCATATTTTCTGCCCTGTTCAGATAAATCGTAACTTAATTTAAGAAAAAATGCTTTCTGAAAACTGCAAATAGGATGGCTTTCAAGGCATTTTTAATGCAATACATCATGGATATTATAAAAAGAGGTAACCTTTGTGGGTTAACTCTGTCTGTTATGCTGCTTTCCCATTCACTTTGGCAGCAGCACTGTTCACAATATGGCACCAATAAAATATAGAACTACAATCAGAGACAGCAATTTCAATCAAAGTTTCCTGGGGTCTCCTCATAAATCCAGCACCTTTGGAATGTGCTCGTTAAAATGACTTAGTTTTTTGCAGTTTGATAAAATTTTTATTGCTTAAGTACAGAGTTCAAATGTAGCTCACAGACTCCCTTTCCCTATGTTCCCAATGAATGCACCTAATAATTATCTGCAGCAGTTGAAACTTATTACTCTTACCATGTTATTCTGGAAACAAATGGAAGCAAGCTGCTACTTGCTTCTGTCAGTTATGCCAAAGTGATTTTAAAATAAGGCTTCTCATCATTTGTGGCATATCCCTACGTTAGCTGGCAAAACTTATACATAGGGAGAAGTTATAATAAAATCCTATTGTAACCTCAAGCAGCAATGAGGCCATATATTTGTTTAGACAAGTATAGTTCCGGTTTAAGTTAAAACATTTGGAGGCTTCAAGTTCTACAACTAAACTATAGGTATTGTAATCATATGGGTCTTTCATATACATAGCACCTTTAATACAAATAGACCTTAAAGAGATTTGTTTACTTTGGAACAAACTATACAGAAATTGCCAAATTTAGCAGTACTTAATAAAAACAAAGCAAAATTCCCATTGATCTGCTTAATAAAGGACTGCAGAATCTGGCCCTCAGGTATTAGTTTGCTCACATCCAAAATGAAATGCTGCCACTATGTAACAAGCTTACAGCAACACTCCTCAACAGTTTGGACGTACAGTACCTACCCAACCGTAATTAAAGAGGATGTTGTGATAGAGAGAACATAGTAACTGAAGTAGAATTTGGCCAGAACACCAGGCTTGATGTCCCAGTCTGGTATTTCAGAGGTATTCTAAATCCCAAAATCTTGAACCTGCCTGTCACAGCTTGCCCAGAGCAAGGCAGTTCATGCAAGGAGCTCCTTTCTAGTCCTTCAACAGTTAATTAAAGTTTGACTCAAATATTGGCCACCTGAATCTTTAAACCTCAGAACAAAATAACCAGTTTGTCACATTGCTTCAGGTGAAGGTACAGAAGATGGCTAAGCCCTGATCAGGACCTGGGGTTCTGGATTAGGACCAAGGGATCTCCCCTCCTGTCCAGCTTCACCGAGCACTCCCCCACAGAAGAAGCAGGCAAGCCTTCTTATCGCTCTTGTTGGGTCCTGATTGGCTACTGCCCCTTCCCAGCCCTTCTAGACTATGGAGGACCATGTCTTATTGCTTCTGTCAATACCACAGACTGAATGTTAGACAGTGCTTGGAGATCTGAACTCATGGTCCCTCTGACACTTTTTTTTCAGGTGGGGTGTGTCAGGATGGCCACACCCCAAGCAGGGGACAGAGAAGGCCAGACACATTACATCACACTGCCCTTATGATTTTGGGCCCAGAACAATTAAGGGCTTGTTTTTCTAGATCTAGTTTAGTTATTGGCCCACCATGGAGGAAGTCTTGCAAAGACAGCTGACTTTGAGAAGTTTCTTTGTCATTTTGGGCCAAACAGAACAGTTTGAGAGATTTTAGCACTTTCAAACCCAAGTGCTCCCTGTTTTAACCTTGAATTGGAATGCCAAACCTAATCCTAAATTGAATCCTAAATCAAACCCTAACGCCATGTCTCATTTCTTATAAGAAATATCAGTGCCAACCTATGCAGAAAAACAAACTGTGTAATATTTGGTTTGCTGTTGACCCCAACTGACTGCTCTCATACAAAGACAGAACAAAGCATTATGCTTGACAGAATTATTTATTTCAGTTTTTAAGCTGTGCCCAGCCAGAGATTTGGGCACTTGTACATTGTTTCATGAAACATACAAAGTTTAATCAATTACCAAAATATAAAATCCCTCCCTGTTCCACTCAAGCTGAGACTCCACTATCACCCACTATTACCCAATCAGTTCACTTTCCCACAAAAAGCCCAGGAGAAAAGATTTGCTTTGCAATATGAATTAAAGGTCAACAAATCTAGCCCCTGCAGGACCAATACCAATGGTGACATCCAGAGTAGAGGACTTTTCTTAAAAATAAAAGATGCCTCACCAGCAGCCCTCCCCCACTCAAAAGTACTCAGGAATCAAACCATATTGCACACGTTAAATTGGACTCAGAAATCAACTGGAAGCCGTGACAGATCATGCAACACTCTGAATGAGAAACCCCATTCAACAGGTGGGTAGTTTTATTCTTCACTATCTGAAGTTTCAGTGGTTGTGGTAAAGGATAGCCATATACAGCATATTACAATAATCCAATCTGGACGTCACAAAACACATATTTCTGTGGTTTGCACCCTGGCCAAAAGCTCTTTATAGTTCAAGATTCTTTATAGCTCAACTGATCTAACTTGGACTCTGACTTCCACCACAGGCGCTCTAACCATCTTTTTAAAAAATGATTCTCTACAAACAATATACCAGTATTAACAAGGATGTCATTTAAATTTTCAATTCCAACTGGGATTTATATATACAAAATTCAAGGGATTTCCTGAAACTGCATTCTTATCAATTTGTCCCTTCAACAGAAGTCACAATTTTCTCCCAACAGTTAGTGTCTGAACATATCAGGCACAAAAGCACTACCAAAAATAATAATAATAAAAAAAAATTGGGGAAGTTCTTTCATCTCTAAATGGATGCGGGAGAGAAATCTTATTGATATAAACAGTGATGCTGGTGAGAAAAACAGACCGACAGCTTTAATTCAAATAAAGATTTAATATTAACATTATGAAGAGCTGCTATTAACTTTTCACAAGTATATCATTGTTATAGACAGTTATTAACTTGTTGAAAAGTACTCAACAATTGCCCTAAACCTACCTGAGAAAATTACCTCTAGCTGGTTAATGTCTACGAGTAATGACCAACTTCTAGCAATTATTGCATAATTATACAATTCACATACAGAAATGAGCATGTAGCTACATATTCAGTGCCAGGCAGTGAGGAAATATTTTTACATGTAGCATTTCTTTCCACAGTCAACATCTAGAACATATTACTGATATTAGAAACCACTGACAATAACTGCTTTTATGTTGTACAAAGAAATTATTCAGTGTCCATTAAATAGCAAATAGAGGAGATTACTGGTCAATTATAAATCTTTAGGATCATTCCAACTGTTAATTATTATTAACCACTGAGGAAATGGTCAATGTTGCATCTCAGTTTCTTTTCCCACTATTGTAGAAATGATGGGGCAGCTATTAAGTTTAGCAAAGGGATGTTTCTTTTAAAAACATGAAAAACACAAATTTTACTTTATGAAAGTAAAAAATAATGGTTCCTTCAAAATTAGTCTTTACTGCAGTTAATCATTGGTTTTGTTAAACTGTTAAACATTAACCTGTCAGCTAACAGATCCAGCCGTTTATTACTCCAAGAGATTTACACAGCAAGCAGCTCTTATAGGGCAACAAGCCAAACAAAATACAGTAAAGTATACAGAAGAAAACTGTTTCTTCAACCTCTAAACCAGCCTGTGAAAATCCCACGTAAATGAAAGACAGTGAATTAGGGTCATTGCATGATTTTCCATGAGAAAAGGGTTAGACTCCTTGGGCTAGAGGACCAATGTGCGCCTAAAGGAAAAACCTCCTTGCAAATCACACTCTTTTCTTGTGTTGTTTGTTTAACTACAATTATTTCAGGCAGGTCCATAATGAATTAGGGATATACAGCCCTTATTGGGGGGAGGGATAGCTCAGTGGTTTGAGCATTAGCCTGCTAAACCCAGGGTTGTCAGCTCAATCCTTGAGGGGGCCACTTAGGGCTCTGGAGCAAAATTGGTCCTGCTAGTGAAGGCAGGGGGCTGGACTCGATGACCTTTTGGGGTCCCTTCCAGCTCTATGAGATAGGTATATCTCCTTATATTATATTATTGTGCCTCTATTTTGGAAAGCCACACCAACTTTTCTACAGAGCCAAAGGAAAATGAGTAAGTCTTGTTCATTATATTAGTGGTCCCATGTGATGGGAGCTCAGGATAGCATCTTTTTGGTAGACTCAACACTATACTCCTGGTATAGAGTTGGTTGAAATTCAGAATTCCTGTTTCACAGGAAATTCCAAACATTCTAAAAAAATCCATTCCAATTTATAAATTTCCTGTTGAATAGGAATTCCAGAAAAAAATATTTTGAAAAATTGAAAATTTTGTTTTGAATTTGACAGTTTATTTTTATATTTTAATGTAATTTATATTATTTTGAATGTATATTATTCTTCAATTCGTTAACAATTGCTACTCCAATTAGCTGAGTAAAATATTTTGCTGTTGTTATGAAACTGTTAGACCTGTTGAACAAGAAAATAAGATAAGCACTCAATATTAATTGAAGTAGCAGCTATTTTTAATATCCTTGTGTTAGCCTGGAATTATTTTTCTAAGATATTAAAAGCAGCTGCTACTCTCATTAATACTGATCAAAGCATCAAACTATTTCATTATAACATCAAAGAAGAGATACTTTGAATAAGAAAATAAGATAGTATAGTAGAGCATTTTAATTAGAGTAGCAGATGTTTTAATAATTTTTAAAATGAAATATAAAAATAAAGTTTATTAAAATATAAAATAAATACAGTTATATTATATACCTTTAAAGCATTACACACAAATTTAAATTTCATTTAAAATAAAAAGCCAGGTGAGCCAGGCAGCCCAGGGAGCTGGGCAGCGGACTCCCTGCCTCTCAGGGCAACCCCCTGGTGAGCAGCCAGGAGCCTGGAAGCCCTGGCCTGGCAGCAGCCTGCCAGCTGGTCTGCTGAGGAACTGGGATCCTGGGGTAGCATCAGAAACCTGCCTAGTTCTGGTTAGAATTTCAACAAATTCAATAAATTGTTGTGGAATGTTTCAATTCTGTTGAATCAGCATTTTCTGGTGGAAAACTGTTCCATCAGAAAACTTCCAAACAGCTCTACTCTGTTAGATGTAGCTTTCACTCTTCTAGTAAATACACACCAAACACTAGCCGGGACAATCAGGCTTGTAATCAGTAAAATGAGAATTGGTTTTAAATACCAATAAGGAATACTGACATACAGTGCGGCAGCTTCTGTTTAGGAGATTGAGAATGGGAATACAGTAAGGAGATGTCTATTCAAGAACCTTCCAGTGACTTACTGTGTGACCCTCATCATATTACTTCTTCACCTCTCAGTACTTCAGTTACCACATCTGTACAATAGAGATGGTAATACTTGCTAACTACAGCAAATTGCTGAAATCTACAAATGAAAAGTGCTATAGAATTGTGAAGTATTGTCTTATTAATATTGATAGACTTATCAAAATTTTTCACGGCTCACAACTGCCAGCAGTTGAAAACTATAACTAGGAAAATTACAGAAACAATTCTTTTAAATTGTCTGATATCTTTCGGACAATGAGAGCTTCTTTGATGGAGAAGTCGAAAAAAAGTGTACATATTCAGCATTAATTGACAACGTTATTTGCTGCTTATTTAACCTTTTAAGAGTAGTAACTGTTTTTAAAAGTTTACCCATTTCCTTGGATTTGTGAAATTAAATGCTTGGGCTTTTCCTGTATACTATGTAGCTTTACTGCCGAGAAATTCAATAAGACTACTGACAAACCATACTTAGTAAATCTGGACAGGGAGAAACTTTTGTAACAGTGTAATGCTATCACATACCAGTGCAGTAAAGGTCATTTTATGCAAGGTATTAAGTGCCTCCTGGCAGCTGCTGAGTGCCCTCAACTCCCACTGATCTCACTAGAAGATAGTGGTGTTTGGAACCTATCAGGAGGTGCTGAGCACCTTGCAGAATCAGGTCCCAGTTTAGTAACATTTCCATCTTAAAAAAAAAAAAAATCTTTTCTTGTCCTTCTGCATATTGTCTCCAGTTAAGCTATACTCCTTAGATTTCCAAGTCCTGCCAAGAGATCATTATTAACACATGTGTCAAAGTCAGGCTTTGAGATGCATTGGAGAAGAAAACGTACAAACTTAAAATCTGAAGTGATCTTCCCATTTTTAAAAAGTACAACGATAAAATGGTTGGTATGGTCATGAAAATGGCTGATATTTGGAAGTTTTCACCTCTACTTTTAAATCCTTTAATGATTTTTAATTCTAAGCAGAGCCTTTCTTTTATACAGCTCACATTTTTTAAAAAAAGTAGTAATATTCTCGCACAATGGTTGGTTAAAACCAACAGAATGTGTGCTAACAGTCTATATTACACTAAAAAACAGGTTAAAAGAATAAAGGGTCTGTTTTCAACCGAGGAACTCTTTTGTATTCTAACCCATACCTTGGTTTGGCCTTTGTAGTGGTTTTAAAACATGGGATGATCTTACTTATCCTATGTGCTGCACTCTGTGTAGGCACCATTGGGTAAAAGAAGAATCCAGAGGCAGCTTTTAATTATAAAAAAATACAAGACCTTTTTCTTTATGGCTAACTCAAATATGGCTGAATATAAAGGGCCCAGTTTTCTCATCCACTTCCACAAGTAGGTTTACATTAACGCAGAGATTGTTTCACGCGTTATGAGAGTGCATGAACACTTCCGCTTTGCCTCATGCTTGTGGTTCTCTTATTTAAATTGGTGTGTTTGTAACAACCCAAAATAGAGTGTTAATTTACTGGACATATAAGTATACGGCAGGGGTGGCCAAACTTACTGACCCTCTGAGCCGCATATGCTAATCTTCAGAAGTTCGAGAGCCGGGGTGCGCCTGCTAGGGCTTGGGGCTTCAGCTGAAGCCTTGGGCCCCAGCAGCCTGAAGCGGCGAGACCCCCCCCACCCCACTGGGCAGAAGCCCCTAGCCCATACCCCGCCACAGGGCAGAAGCCCCAAGTTCCCCCTCCCCAATGTTCTCCACGAGCCACACAAACTGTAAAAGAGCTGTATGTGGCTCGTGAGTTGCAGTTTGGCCACCCCTGCTATATGGTATATGTATACCATCCATATCATATATACCACTGGGGTGACATTTGGAAACATACTTTCATAAATAAATCAGCTTTGTTAGGTAATCCAGAAAAAAGTTCCTTATAAACATGGGCAAATGGGATACTTGGACAAATGGGATACTTTTATTAGCAGGGTGTATGTAGGGGGTGGGGGGGGGAGAGAACAACCCCATTACAATGTAAATGTTATATAATAAGATAAGATGAGGACAGTTTAGGACAGGGGTCGGCAACGTTTGGCACACGGCTTGCCAGGGTAAGCACCCTAGCGGGCCAGGCCAGTTTATTTACCTGCTCACGCGGCAGGTTCGGATGATCACAGCCCTCACTGGCAGCGGTTCGCCGTCTCTGGCCAATGGGGGCGGTGGGAAGCAGTGCAGGCAAGGAACGTGCTGGCCCGGAACGGCGAACCGCAGCCAGTGGGGGCCGCGATTGGCCGAACCTGCCGCGTCAGCAGGTAAATAAACTGGCCCGGCCTGCTAGGGTGCTTACCCTGGCGAGCCGCGTGCTGAACGTTGCCGACCCCGGGTTTAGGATTTTACATGAAGCGAGAAAATACATATAAAAATACCAGCAGCTGTCTATGCACTATGGTCCTGATCCAAAGCCCACTAAGTCAATGTGAGTCTTTTTACATTTCAAAGGGTTCAGCAAAGCCCATAGTTTCAGTTTCTAATTATGAACTTGCAATGGATCATCAGCATCTAAAAATCACATAGATTAGCTGTCTGTATTCTATCATTTGTGCCTGCAAGACTGGATGCCATTTTTGAAAAAAGTTGCCCTCAAATTAGATGCTGAAAGTTATCCAGCCTTAGTCAGAATTATGTACTTTAAACACACACACACACACACACACACACACACACACACACACACCTTTTCTGTTTTCAACAGAGGACAAAGAGGCAAAAGGTATTTTAAACCATGAAAAACTGATAATTTTATTTTCATTGCTCTAGAACTATACATTTTACATAATTCACATTATGCTTGAATAGATTTTTAATAGAAGAGCCTGTATAAAGTGACATAAAACAAGTATTTACAATGGAAATCCTATCAGACACCCCTCCTCTTAAGTACAACAGTGCTGTTGAGTTCCAAGACAATGTAACAGTACAGCAGGCCTGGGCAAGAATTTATATAGTTCCCTGTAAACATAAGAATACCTTTATATAAAGCCAAGCCAGCATGTTCTTTGCAAAGAAAGGACAGTAGTAAAATCAGCATGAAGCAGAGCAAGTCCATATTTGACAAATCACTCTACTAAAGACAGTGATGTCAACTATAATAAAACATTTTACAGACTAGAAATATGCACCTGTGGGAACCTGGGATAGAGATTTGACAGATTTTGTTTTCTTGGCTCTTTATCAGCAAGTTAATTATAGCAACTTTTCAATCCACTTACAAGTACTATACATAGGGCCAGCTGCAGTAAACATAGGTATATTTTGCTTGGGTAAAGAAAGGCAGAAGTGACAGTAGTGCTTACACATGAAAAGATAATGTTAATTACTATCATATATTCAGAAACCAGTGGCAAATCTAGACTAGCAGGCAGGTTTGCAGGTGTGTATGCTCACACAGTAAAACGTAAAAAAGCTTCAGGGCATTAAAAGATTTAGACCAATTGCCAAATCATATTGTGCTACCTCCCCACTACTCACCTTCACAGCTGTAACTGTACACAGCTACTGTTGACCTTTCAACCAGATTCTCATCATGGTGCCAGCTCACTGCCATATTCCCCATTCCAAAATAAGGCTCTTGTTTCAAGTACGGCATTTGTAGAGGATCCATATAATTCAATAAAGTCAAGTTATAAGATGTTCTATACTTCAGACTGGTGCAGTCATTCCTTGGTGTATAAAGACTGCTTTGATCTTCTAAGAGGGACCCCTTAATAAAATTAGAAAAATCCTGTTCTCTATCTGTGACAGCAGTATCTTCAGTTTCTTTGGTCCCAGATAAATTTTGTTCTTGCAAAGCCTGGACTGCTTCTATATTCAAGTAGTCATTAAGTTTGATTAAAGCTTTACAAGCTGTAAATAGTTCAGGATGGCAATATTTTATTTCATAATCCTCCATAGGCCATGGAACAGTAAATAGTCTTGTGTTCAAGTATTTGTAAGTGCATCCTGGGTTTCCAATTAATATACGAGATACTGGTGTAAGAAAATCTTTTTCTTTGATCCTAACAAGATCTTGGAAGAAACAATTATGTTTTTGCAAGATCAAAAAGGCTTCTTGCACTATGTGATGAAGTTCTTGTGGTATCTTATCAGCTTTCCTGAGGAGGAGTTTGGAATAGCTGGTCTTCCACTAAAAAATAAATAAATAAATAGTTCATTATTTTTGTAAGAACCAGAACATATTTTAAATATCCAGGTATGTATTTTTAAGGCTATGCTCATATTCACTACAAAGTAAATCTAGAATGTGATGCAATAAGGAAGACATACTACTTTATATTTGTTTAGTACTTTAACGTTATAAGGTACAAAACATACATACAGCATCTCTGAAATACATCAGCCAAGTGGGATGCTGCAAAAGCACATCAATAGAGGGAGGGAAAAATTTGGACAAAGACCACAAGGTAAGGAAGCCACATTGTAGATAGAACGCTGGCAAATTGGATCAGTTCCAATATTGACCTCAGGACTCTTACACTCCAGCTTAGTAGGAAGAAACAACCAACTCTGGAGAGACAGGGGCAGGGAGGGGAAAGGTGACTACAGCTGTGCTGTGCAATTCCTTAATGGTGATGTGAGCAAAGCTTTGTAGCATTACTCTCCTGTATAATTCTTGCAACATTTTTATTAAGGTGATAGGAGCTTGTGAAAGGTGTCAAACTGACGACCCCATTGTCCTGTTCAGTTAGTGAGTGTTTGTGCCATTTATGATTTTGGCCACCATTGTTTGTTTTAGGAGGTTAGTAAGCACAAATGCAGAAGTTTCCCCTCCCCACCACATTTTTATGGGTCAGACTCTGTGGTTAAGATCTGCTTGTCATGCAGTAGTGTCTACAGCCACGCAGTAGTGAAACTGCTAGGGCAGGCATTCCTGCCAACATAGGTGCATAGTCTACCATTAGATAACAGCACTTCTAAAAGGCTCAGATTTGTCTTAAAACAATTTAGCGCAGTTAGAGGGTGTGTGGCACAACATGTGCAGTAATCTGTACTATGTACATTTTCAGTGTGTTTCTAGTTCTTTTTCAATGTTGGCATTTTCTAACTATCAGTCCAAAATCTCTTTTAACATGTAAACTAGTACTTAGATACCACTGTGGTGAATGTATATAAATGCCTATGTTGATTGGATAGATAGAATGTATTAGGTATACACTGGCAACAGCCAACTGTTTGGAGTACATTACTTGGACACCAACCCACACGGAATAATGTCCAAACCAGAAATATACACATACGTATAACTGATGCTTTAAAAAGAGCCAATTTCACAAAGCTGAAAACAATTATGAGCCAAATTAGCTAGAAGAAAGAATTTGATCAAAAAAAATTTGAGTAATAATAATCCTTAGCTTTTTATCAGTAGGTCTCAACTCACTTTACAAAGGAGTTCAGTATCATTACCCCATAGTACAGAAAGGGAAACTGAGGCACAGAGGTGAAGCATCTTGCCCAAAGTTACCCAGCAGGCCAGTGGCTGAGCTGGGAATAGAACACAGGTCTCCTGAATCCCACTCTAATGATCTATCCACTAGGCTAAACTGCTTCTCCATGATAATTTTATTTGATACCTAAAAATGCACAATAGAGAAAGAAAGCTACACTGGTTAAAAAACCAACCAGGCTTAGGGGAAAAGTGAATGCAACTATACAAAAAATAAAATATATTTCTCATCACGAACAAATGAAAAAATGGGGAAGCTGATAGCAATGAACATAAATCAGAAGCTTGAAATTGTAGAAAATTGATTCAAGAAGCAAAAAAGACACAAGGACAAATCAAGGGCCAGCAGAATTAAGGTCAATAAGGAGTTTTTTAAAATATATTAGGAACAAAAGGAATCCTAACCATGATACTGATCCATTGCTAGATAGAAATGGTACAATTGTCAATAATGCAGAAAAAGCAGAA
Source organism: Trachemys scripta elegans (assembly GCF_013100865.1). Lineage (NCBI taxonomy): Eukaryota > Metazoa > Chordata > Testudines > Emydidae > Trachemys > Trachemys scripta. Next base: position 31,237,381 of record NC_048310.1, on the reverse strand, counting down.
GTATCCAATAAATATTTCTGTTCTGTATTTGGTAAAAACTCATGTGATACATTTATATCATGATGATGATGATGAAATACTTTCTATTCCACTAGTATCTCAGAAAGATGTTAAAACAGCAGCTACTAAAGACAGACTTTTTAAAATCATAAGGTCTAGTTTACTTTCATCCAAGAGTTTTAAAAGAGCTGGCTGAGGAGCAACTGAACCAGTAATGTTGATATTCTATAAATCTTGGAATACTGGGGAAGTTCCAGAGAACTGGAAGAAAACTAATGTTGTCCCAATATTTAAAAAGTTTAAATGAGATGACCCGAGAAATTATAGGCCTGACAGCCTGATGTCATTTCAGGGCATTGTAATGGAATGGCTGATACAGGACTCAATTAATAAACAATTAAAGGAGGGTATGTAATTAATGCCAATCAACATGGGTTTATGGAAAATAGATCTTGCAAAAATAATGTAAATATATTTTTGTTGACATTACACATTTGGATGATAGAAGTAATCATGTTAATGTAATATACTTAGACTTCTGAAAGGCATTTGACTTGGTACCACATGACATATTAATAAAATAGAATACAACTTTGACATGCCACACATTAATTGGATTAACAACTGGCTAACTTTTAATTTTAACTTGTAATTTTAAAAGTGGAATCATTATCAAGCAGCTGTGTTTTTGGTGGGATTCTACAAAGATAGTGTAGGCCAAGAACCAATCTAACATTTTTATCAATGACCTGAAAAAACAAAATTATTTCTGATAAAGTTTGCAGAGGACACAAATTGGGGGAGTGGTAAATAATGAAGAAGACAGGTCATTGATATTGAGCGATCTGGAGTGCTTGATAAACTTAGCACAAGCTAACAATATGCATTTCAATACTGCCAAAGGTAAAGCCATATCTCTAGGAACAAAGAATGCAGGACATACTGGTGGATTCTATCCTGGGAAACGGGGACTCTGCCAATTAATTTCAATTTTCACCACAAGAAAGGAATACAGTGCAGTAAATTAAATCTTTAAGGTTATCAATCCAATGCACTAATAATTGGGCTGACCATTTGTAGAATAGGGCTGTACCTCCATCTCGTTTTTTTCCCTTTTATCAATCCAGGCAAAAATTAGCATGTCATTCCCTATTAATAATCTAGTCACATTTTAAATGCATCCTTACATAACACTTAGAGCTTTGAACAAGAGAAAGTACATGGTTGCTTCTTAAAGGAACACTATTTTATTTAGATTTATAAAATATGAAGAGGTATCCATCCCAAGCTATAAGCAGCCTTGTATAACTTAATTTGCACAACACATAATAGGCTGCTTGTCCTACTCTAAGAAAAAAAAATACAAATATGCACAGCTGACATGATAAAATAAAATAATATCCCTTCTATATCAGTTCATTCCTTTCAAAATCCCTGGGAGAAAAAAATTGGACCTTGACATTGCTGCGGTTGTTACTGGATGTTAAATGATTGCAAATAGGATGGGAGTTGGACCATAACACAAGCTCTATCTAAGGATTTGATCCACACTGTGAAAAAAGTTTGCGAACCCCCATTATAGAGAAAGTGTCAGTCCATTATCTTTATATTTACTCTGCTGAAAAAAACAAAACAAAAGCCCAATCATTGCAGTCCCTCTTTGAGGCATGTCAACAGTTGAGACCATTGCTGAACACTAAACTGGAAGAATGCTAGTTACAAGAGGGAATGCACAAAAAATACAGTACTAGTATAGCTTTGTTAAGCAACATTGAAATATATTCCTCTCAGGAACTGTAAGGTTATGACACCCATATAAATAAAGAGGAAATAATACAGTAAAATTCATCAGCAAAGTTTTTTTTATTATTTTGTGCAAATATTTCAATGTATTATTTGAAACACTCTGGGATTCCCATTCTACTCCTTGCAAACAGATATAGGTCTGAGATGCATCTTGCCTACCTAAAGAGAAGTGACTGTAAAGTATTTAAGGCCTGTAGAATGAACTGTTATCCTGGAACTGTGGGTAAAATTCTAAAAACACTTAATCGCAACAAAAGCACTTAAGCAACATGGATTTTTGTTTTGAGAACAGGATTTTTGTTGATATTCCTGACCTGTGCCAAAGTTATTCAGTTTACAAACAGCACTTTTTGAGTGAACACATCTAGTGGGAAAATGTGGTAGAGAGTTTGATCAATATCCTGCATTTTTTGCATGTACAGACTGAAAGTTTTAAATACTAGGGAATGACTTAAGGGCTGGTGGGTTGTTCATCTTTGCACTGTGTGTGTGTTCAGTGTGTCTCTTTCCATTTGCATTTACTTTATATTCTGCTCCAAATTATGGTCTTAATTGGATTAGTTACAGACTTCCTACCTCCAGGCCTTGGTGTTTCTCATTCTGACAATTTAACCCTATTCACCCTTGGACAGAGGCTGCCAGTTCACTTAACACTGCCTTCACTGGTCCCTGCCACCAAGAAAGGGAAGAGTCCATCAAGCAACTGGGTCTAGCTTACTATTACAATCTTTGGGCCAGAAGATACATCATCCTCTTTTTAGCCTGAGTTCCTGCTCAGCCAAGGAAAGAGCCTCTGTCTCCTGCCTGAACCAACAACAATCACATTCACAACCACCTTTCCATCACCTAACCATCAAAGGTATAACTCAGAATCGGTTCTCTACCTATTTCCATCTTCTGTCTCTCCAAGTTTAAATGGTTAAACTTGATTTTGTAACTTGCTATTACACTTAGGTTTTGAAAATCATGTATTATTAACAAGTTGAAATAGAAAGCATCCAAAGAACGATATTTTAGCAGTAACAATGGGGTTGCATTAGATACTATCTAACTGATTAATAAACCATGACCCAATTGGTGGTACACCTCTATCCCGATATAACACTGTCCTCGGGAGCCAAAAAATCTTACTGCGTTATCAGTGAAACCGCGTTATATCGAACTTGCTTTGATCCAGCCCCCCACCACCACCACCACCCCCCGAGCGCTGCTTTACCGTGTTATATCCAAATTCATGTTATATCGGGCTGGGTTATATCGGGGTAGAGGTGTAATTGTTAAAATTAATTTAATATATTGTATGCTAAAAGTTTCACATGACTATCCACAAAAATTCCCAAGGAAGCATTTTTTTAAAAACTGATTTCCGTGGGAACTGCAGGTACTCAGCAACTCTGACAATGAGTTGAGCTCAGCTGCTTGGAGAACAGAGCAGCAGCCAAGACCCAAAGAGCTAAGAAGATGACCACTTCCCCGCTTTCCTGGCACATGTGGGGAAGGAGACTCTGAGCTGGGCCCCATGAGCAGCTTGAAGAATACTGTGAAAAACATCATTAATAATAATCATTACTGAAAATAATTATTGAGGAATTTTATGTCAATGAGTATTTTCAACTCTGGGGTGTGTGTGTGTGTGTGCGCGCGCACGTGTGCATGCGCATGAGGATGGGAATGAAGGCTATTTCATGGAGATTAAATATTTAATGCTACTACAGAATCTAGGGGTGCTTGTTGTAGTATTTACTTCTTGCCACAAAATCTGATCCCATTGTGCACGGGTATATAAGGCTCTGCAAATAAGTAATGCTTAAGGAATAAATTAACGCTTTAGTAGTTCACTTGTGTGGCATCACTGCTGGATTTCTTTGCAGAACTTTAACATAAGAGAAGCCCAAATTAGACTTTTACATTAATCAATAGCCAAATCACATGCATCATCATTACAAATTTAGGAAGGCGCTGTATATTTTAATACAGTTTTAAAAACACCATTAATCTACTGAAGTTGTTACATGAATCGCACGAGTAAAGTTTCAGGCAAAGAAATAACAAACAAAGAGAGGATGGAATTAAACAAGAATCTGCAAAGCAATTGGAAGTCTGAAAATACACATCTGAAAGGAAGATGCAGAGCTTATTCAAACGCACCAATATTTCACTCTCCTTTTAAAACATGGAGGTAATGTGTTCCACATTTTAATGTCAGCCAAATCAGAAGCATGTTACCTTTGGCTTGTGCACTAAGATTACACGCTTAAAAACTATTTTATCAATATTTCTTACATGGTGTCTTTAGAGTTCTACTCTAAAAAGCACACACTGGTATCTCAGAAGAAAACAGGAAGTGGAAACACATTTTAAACATATCATCTGAAAATATTGTTTGGTATTCTTTAAATCTCCAACCAGCCGTCATGCTATGCCCTGCACAAGGAAAGCATTAAGGGATCAGGAAATAGGGTAAACACTGAATTCTTATTGAACACCACCATGTTGGTTGAAAAGAATCATGTCCTGTATGCTGTCACTCTTACAGCAGGTGTTAAAGGTCAGTTCGTATTGATGCTGCTAGAAGTAGTTATGGCACTGATAACTTCAGGAATGAACATGAACATTCTGTGCTAAATTTTTCATATGTGTATTACATAAACAGTATTTAAAAATTAGCCATGTTGTGGCATCTAACACATAATTTGTTTTCAAGAGACAGGATAACCCCACCACTGAAGCACCTGACTACAGCTGCAAACCAGTGAAGAGGTCCCCTGATAAGCAAGTTGACGCTTATATTTTACATCATGAGATGTTATGTTTCATTGAAGACATTTGGGAAATCCTCTGATTTATTACTATGATTTTTTTCTAGTGTTTTTCTCAGATGCTGTTCACTATTTGATTTCCAAAAGGGACATTGCTTGTGGTCCCATTCTAAAATCCCTGATCGGGAAAAATGCCCATTGAAAAGGAAGTGCAATGGAAGTACTTTAAAGTAGGGACTTCGGGTCTGTGCTCAGAATATATCTTCCTGCCTGTAGGCATGCAGCAGCTTTTGAATGATATTCTACCTAACCTTCCCAACATCATTTTGTTCAAACCACATTGCTCACAAGTGAGGGATTCTTAAGTAAGACAGGTGATTCAAAACAAGGAAAGCCACACAGACTAACCTACAGTACATCATCATGCATTTTGTTTTATTTTGGATATGTCTTCACTACCGGTCGGATCGGCAGGCAGCAATCGATCCAGCAGGGATCGATTTATCGTGTCTAGTCTAGACGCGATAAATCGATCCCTGAGCGCTCTCCTGTCAACTCCTGTACTACAGCTCGGTGAGAGGCGCAGGCAGAGTTGACAGGGGAGCGGCCGCAGTTGACTCACCATAGTGAAGACACCACGGTAAGTAGATCTAAGTACGTGGACTTCTGCTACGTTATTCTTAGATTGATTGTTTTCTATAGTCTCTCCCTTTTTTCCCATTTAAGTACATGTAGGTACTATGGAAATAACACTAGTGGTAGGAGCGGAACTTTGTGACATCCACAGCAGCTATTTAAGTAAGAATTTAAAATTCATATCATGGTTATTAAATGAAAGGTGTTTGTGATGTTTATTGTTACCACATATATGTGCAAATGCACATGCATGCACACACAAACTAAACAGGAGGCATATTTTATGTACATACATTGCAAACTTACTCAGTATAATCCTTCCAAGGCTATAACAGTTCAGTTGTTATCTCACCTTCTGGCAATCAGTTCTACCCATGTTCATTTGGTGCTTGATCGAACGCCCACTGATGTCAATGGGAGACTTCCAGTTGACTTCAATAGGCTTTGTGTAAGATCCTTGATCTTTTCAATAGCACTAATTACTTTAATTTGGTCTAATTTGACTGCTTATCTTCTTCCCAAAGCCCTTCCACCTGTATGGATGCTGTGAGACTCCAAGTGGCAGCCTCAGCTCAACCATGTCTTTCCCGGTCACCTCTGCAGGGAAGGGCTAGGGAAGTGTGGAGGACACACAGCTAGGCTCAATCTATCAGGCCCAGACGCTGGTATAAAAGGAAATGGAAACAGACAGTTGGGGATGTAACAGGATCAAGGAAGGAGAAAATGGTGATTGGCTCGGACCCTAAAAGGGGCAAGAACTTTCACTGAATGTTGATGAAACCCTGGAAAATCTGTTTGCTGTTTTGGTTTGGTTTGGGAGAAGGACGCTAACAAGAAAAGTGCTCCATAATAGTGCTTTTCTTGTTGGTAGCGAGTTTGTCCACCATGTGTTTTATTACTATTTATTATTTATATTACAGTAAAGGCTCCAATAGGATCTCTGTCCCATTGTGCTAGGCACTGTACAAATATGTAAAATAACAGACAAAGCCCCAAAGACCTCAAAACAGATGAGAAAAACAAAGGAGAGAAGAAAGGAAATATTATCATCCCTTTTTTACAGATGAAGAGTAAGGCACAGAAAGATCAAGTGACTTGCCCAAGATCACAGAGGAAGTCTGTGAAACTGAGCCAGGAGTTGAACGCAGACCACCCTTTCTCTCTGCAATGTGGAAAGCTGCTGTCTTAAAATTCTTCTTGTCCATGAGCTCCTGCAAAAAAATACCCTCCCTTTCTGCAGCACAAGACCAAGGCTGTTTTTTTTGCTACTATATGCATCTTTGTGCCACATGTCAATACAAGAAAGTTGACACGGCTGTAATGTAGGAACTCTTGCTATAGTTGTTCAGGCTAAGTAAGAGATTCCTTTTTATGTCTTTCATCTTACTGAATGTGTTCCAACCTCGTTTGACTGAACTTACAATTCTTTCCACATGTTTTCTATTTGACCTGAGAAAGGTCCAAGATACACGTAGCAGTATTCTTCTAGCTCTTTAATGCTATGCCTCTGTATACTAATTTGGTTTAGTTATGTGACTATTGGGCCTGTTTTAGCTTTCCTTAAATTTCATTTGAGGCATGCATTCTGGCTTTTGTAGTTCAGGTTCTATGCCAGGTTTTAACCATTGTGTATTGTTTGTGACTAGAATTATAAGCATAATTAAGCCACATATTCTAAATCTCATTTTTAAAGACTCTTCATCTCTGCCAAATCCAGTCTACAGAACATGTTCTCTATATGACTTAAGTCATGAAGACCTCTGAAAGAACAGTGACTCTTGGTGCTCTTTTTACTCCAGTCAAGCATGAGATATTGCAAATCAACATCATACAATTCACTTGACCACAAATTACAAGAAAACACAAAAACAGAAAGTTCTTTATATGTTATGTGAGTTTTTACTTTAAACAAAGATTAAAAAGGAGACTTTTAGAGCTACCATTTACAAGTGTGAACTAAAGATCAAATGATAAAATCCTGGTCCTGTTGAAGTCAATGGCAAAACTCCCATTGACTTCAGAAGGATTTCACACCAAGGTTCCTGATTCTGCTCTGTCCTGAGTGCTGAAGAATCTCACCCTTCACTTCATACACCAAGATGCCACCTATGTCAGTCCTCAGAAAATAATTAGAAGAAGTGACATTTTAGTCTTGTCAGCTCTAATAGTGCACCAGTAAATAAAGATTGGTTTGCTGTTTGATAAGAATGCCCAATCAAGTTTACTATAAATAAGGTTAAAAATAAGATACAATACCAGTTGGTGGAATTCGGCATCTCTAGGTGTCAGATATGGAAGCCAACTCTCTCCAAGTTCTTCAAGAAGCTTTTGTTTCTGTTTAAACAAAAACAAAACAAAAAAAGTTATGACATGAAATTAGTCAAAGAAGCCAGCAGCAGTTAAATAATAAACTAGTTGCATCAGGAATATAAAAAGTATAGAAAGTTAGTATTGTTTCACTAGCCAAAATTTAAGAAAACACATCTTAAATAAACAAGGAGAAGTAGATGCAACCTCATCTTAATTGAGTTTCCCCAATTTCAGTTGAGTAGTTTCAGAGGATTAAATACAGTACTTTTTGGTATCCTCAGTTCTTCCTTAGGAGAATCTCCCTTACTATACTAAAAAAGTACACTCATTCTTAAAGGTTCTGCAGAACTTTGCCTGGTTTAAATGCTGAATCTTGTTTATTTCTTTGCTTTTCTTTGTTTTCTGCTTCAAATTCTGGGTTTAATGGATGTAAACCCTCGTGTACCCCAGGCTGTGGTTTAATAACAAACTCTAAACAATCATGAATTTTGTTTTCATATAGTGTCTGTTCGTTCCCGCCAATCAGAAAAGAAAAGGAAACTTCGTCCTCTTTACCTCGGTCTCCAATCCAATCTTCCAACTTGACTTCATGTGGACCAGGAAATCTGCCTGCCCAAGGAAATAGCTTCATATCACAGTTGTGGCTCATAGTCACCTACCACCTGACTGTAAAAAGAAGAGCTTCCCCCTCCTTTTCCTTCTCATGTTTTTTCTTTCATCTTTGTTTTTTCTGAGTGGCTGGGACAATTAATTTGACAGAACTAACAGCTTTCTGAATAAAATGAGAATGTTTTGGTTGTAATCTACTTAATATTTCTATCATTTAAGAAAATGATTGAGAAAAGCAGGTTTGTAACCTGTAATTTTCCTCCATGTATGTCTTAATAAAATAGATAGCTGACACTGTGTGTGTTTATTATGGAGTTAACACCATAGACCATGAAAGAGAGAGAGTTTCGCACTAGCCATAGAGTTTCTGAAGCAATAATTTTTAAATCATGACAGGCCAATGTACATTCCATCCCATCAGTCAAATTCCATCTTTGCCTGAACCGGATATAAGAGGAGAATATTGAGAAAGTGTAAGATTCTGCTCAACATTCCTGGTCAATATTTCCTTTGCCTCTCCTAGTGCATCTCATCTGTCACTCTCTTTTACCTTTTAAGGACTGTATCTTGTGCAGTACTGAGCATATCACTGCTCATTAACAAATAATTAATAAAAATTATATTGATACTAACAGCAGTTAGATATGCCACAAGAGGCGAAAAGTTAGCCTTAACATTTGAATACAAGGGGCTTCAAATTCTTAATATATTTCTTCTTTAAATATTTTCCACCATATAAACACAACTATGAGAAATATTTATTTTTTTTGCATATTAAAAATGTTCATGTGATACAAGAAAAAAGTATGTGTATGAAATCAGAAATGTAATACATTTTATAACAATGTTAAAACTGAAACAAATCAAAAAGCTCACATCAAATTAAAAAAAATCAAAATTAGTAGTTACACTTTCTAATTCTCCTAGTCCATTCCTCAGCCACTGAAAGGTTATTCCCTACACCCCTACAGTTCTTTCTCTCGTCTTAATCTGGCTTTTACTACTTCCCGCTTAGAATATTTCACAGGTACAACGTTATTTGTCAAGAAGATTTTCTTGATATTCACTAAATTTCCCTTTTTATAATCACATCCCATTGCTCCTGGTTAATGTGTCCCATGTGCTATCCTAAACTGATCCTCCCCATCCTGGTATTTGCATCTGAGAAAAATGAAAATATTACACGGACCAATCTCTGATCTTATAATAAAAACAGAGACAAAACAAGCTAAACTATTAAGAACACAAATGCAATGCTAGGGTATAAAAGACAAAATATAAATTTTCATTATTGTTGTCCTGAGGTTATAGCATAAGGCAAATAAAGAGTATGCTTCACTTGTGGAGGGGAACACTGAAGTATTATGGCTATCAGGTTGGTCAGACAGTCTGAACCAAAAGCAGGTAGCACAGACTAATAACATCACCACTCACTGACTGACATTCACTGATCCTAACTAGACTGACAAGAACAGCACTGACATTTACAAACTAGAAATGTACTCTGATCTCTCAGTCTATAGTTTTCTTTGGGGACACTTTATAAACTGACAATGAGTCATTGGTGAAACCAAGCAGAATGTAACTTTAGATTAAGTTGGCAAACATGTTAGTGTGCAGCATATTCCCAAACAGTCATTCTTTAATGTTACAAAAAACATTGTATGACTTATGTTAACATTATTTATTACACTGAAAACAGAAGGCTGCCTTTGCTGACTTTGAAACATACACTTATAACTCTTTTCTTGTTTGTACAATAAAAGTATATTAAACTAAACAAAAATCAGAACGCAAGGCTAGCAGACAGAGGAGGAGAAACACCTCTGACAATTTTTTTGTCAAATGCCAAGCTCTTGGCAAAAGCACACAACATTAAAATGCACTCTTGAGTGTGGGTAGTACTAGCTCACATTTGATTGTCAGATCTGGCTAAGTGCTGCTCCTCAGTTTGATGTACAGACAAATACACACAGCTGGGTGTTATAACACACTGCTCTTCTCATATACAAGAAGCTGTCTCATAGATGTCAAATACATCAAGCTACTCACAAATTCCTCCAAAATATATATATAAAAAAAGAGAAAAATCAAAGATCCAGCTATACCAGCTGGCTGTAGACGAAGTATAAGGAGTGTGTCACATAAGTGGTGTATTTACAGCAACTTCAGCAGGTGCAGAAAAGGTGGAAAGATCTTTTTAAAATGTAACATTATCCATTACTAAGTAGCTTAAAGAGACATTTTTTCTACATCTGAGGCCTTAAAATTCTTTGTAATTAACAAGACCTTAGAAACAGAATATTGATATCTGGTTTCAAATAAAATCTCTGCTTGTTTCTTCCAATTGGCTTTTATACTGAGACTGTCTGTTGACATGTGGGGATTAGGTCTTGCTTAGATGCATCATCATCATGTACTTGCACTGCTCTGGAAATCTATATACGCCTGCTCCTCTGTCTTCTGAGATAGAAGTGGATCTCTGTGTAAATACATTTCATGGATTGCTATGACTGTTAAGAGACATTATTTAGGTGTGGAGCTGAGTACAGAACTGGAAGCCAGGAACACCTGCATTATAAATCCAACTCTAACATTTGTAATAAACTGGCATTATGTACACGTGTGTTCTTAGTGACTGGCTCATAGTGAGGATAAGGAAAGTACTACCACCAGTTAAGCGAGCTCTCTGTTAGCTTCAATGATAGAGGATTGTGTTTTTGCAACTTTCTCCATGCAATTTTTGTATGTCTATATCCCTTTACTAACAATGAGTTAATGTACCAGTAGCCGTTGCTAAGATCCACAATGAGATGTGGAATCCATCTCCATAACTACACGCCTATTTGTTGACAGCAGGAACAGTAACTGGTGCAGAGAAATGCCCTGTCTGTTACATAATCAGGGAGTGTAATGAAGGTGCAGCAAAAGTACACTGCCTGACTCTACATTCTGAAATATTATATGCCTGGTTAACTGTTTACCAATTAAGCAGTTCAAGGGGGAACACTTAGTGACATTCTCCAGCCAGGCAGCATGGCTGTACAAAAATTATCTGCCTAATGTATCATCATGCAGGGCATCAATACCATTTCCAAATAGATTTCCTTTCCTCTTACTTGTAAAACTACACAACACATAAGAACCCTATTCAGTGTATGTGCTGTGAAAACTAAGCACGGCCTAGTTTTTCAAATGAAAATTCCCCATCTGTGCAAACACCATCATACAGGAAAGCCAGAAGATTGTAAAGTACCTCCAAGTTACAGACCAAGACCTTGGTTTGAACCCATACTGTAGATCATAATTAGACATATGATGTTACAAGAATTTCTAAACCATAAAATATCTTTCATTTCTAAAGAAGCACAAGTTAAATTTTGCAATGTAGCATATGATGTATGTATCATTCATTGAAAAGATGATATTTTTCTCACACAAATCGTCTTAATGACATCAAGGCAAGCAAGATTTGCCTCTTAATGGGGAATTTAAATTTGGATTAGGGTGTTCTAAAATAATTAGGAGAAAAGACCCATGCCGCATCATTAAGGCTCTCTCTTCTGTCACTCTCAAATGCAATTTTAAAGGTGCCTATCATCTTTGTATCTAAGCGCCGAGTACAACAGGTATCTCCACTTTTGAAACAAGTTAAACAACAGAAGTGAAATACTTGGCTATTACAAATAATGAACATTAAATTGTTACCATGCCCTTGTAGAAATGACAGCTATCAAATTTGTTGACAGTTACAAGAGGATGATATACAAGCACAGAAATGGGTGGGCACTACTTGAAACAGGATTAATATGACCAAACTGAATGACCCAAACTAACTCCAAAGAGTGATCAATTTACAAAAACCACACGAAAATCTGGTCGGTGAGTTAAAGATAGCCCTGGGCATTCTGCTGCCATGCATTTCTCACATATGCAGGATGTTACTAGAGAAAAAAAGATCAGTTTCACTACACCAAGTAATCTCTCTGGACATGAAGCAAGACCAAATACACATGTAATAAGTCAGCCATACACTTCCAAAATATAGTCTACAAATAACTACTCCTTCTAAATGTTAAGAACTATTGATTTATAGCGATGTACCAACCTTTTACCTTAATGAGTCACACAGCCAAAATCCCATATAACATTTTGAAAATACAGGAGATGAAGTTTAAACAAACTAAGGGCTTGTCTTAGGGTGACCAGATGTCCCGATTTTATAGGGACAGTCCCGATATTTGGGGCTTTTCCTTACATGGGTGCCTATTACCCCCCACCCTCTGTCCCGATTTTTCACACTTGATATCTGGTCACCCTAGCTTGTCTACACTCACCGGAGGATCGACACTGCAGCAATCGATGCATCAGCAGTCAATTCAGTAAAGACCCATTGACACTGCATAGTGTGGACCCCGTGGTAAGTAGATCTAAGCTACATCAATTTGAGTTACACTATTCACATAACTCAAATTGCGTAGCTTAAATCGACTTTTTCCTTTAGTGTAGACAAGGCCTAAGATTCTGAGGCCTTATCTACACTATGCCTGAAAGTTGATCTAAGCTACACAATTTGAGTTATGTTAATAGCAGAACTCAAGTCGATGTAGCTTAGATCTACTTAATGCAGAGTCTACACTATGCAATGTCGACTGGAAACATTCTCCCGTCGACTCCCCGTACTCTTCTCAATCCGGTGGAGTACAGTAGTCAATGAGACAGTGATCGGCGGTCGATTTAGTGGGTCTTCACTAGACCCGCTAAATCGACCACCAGTACATTGATCGCCGCAGCGTCGATCCTCCAGTAAGTGTAGACAAGCCCTATAAAAGCATGAGCGAGAAAGTGGATTTTCCTTCCACCAATACCCTCCTCCCTGTTCTCTGAGCAGGATCTGCAAAGCAATGCACTCCTGGACTGAGAGATCACTCTCATCATATGAATCATTCAGGAAAGCGTTTGGATTTTTCTCTCTTTGATGTGCAGGTGACTTTTGAGAGAAATGGAGGCCTGAGATGAGTAAAGGGCCACTATTGGTCTTAAATTGGAGAATACACCAGTGCTAATACATCCAATACTGCAAGTAAAGGGGGAGACAGAAAACTGATTGAATGGGAAAAAAAGTCCCTGTTGATTCTGCTCAGAAAATTACAAAGGAATAACGGCAAAGGGAATAAGAGAAGACATCCACCCATCTGTACATAGGTGAGTAAAGTCAATGATAACTGTCTGCTTGGCAGTTGGCATCCTCTCTCTCAGATGCGCTAATTTAAGACTAGATAAAGGAAGGTGATTTACCACAGGCTGGCTGGGAGCACTGGCAGTACCAGAAGGCTCCTGCAAACATTGACTATGGCAACTGAGATATTACAGGTGAGGAGGTGAAAATGGACCCACTGAACAAGTACCAATGAAGCAAGCAGCTAATTCTTGGTCCTCTACTGAGAGGAAAGGGCTGTTTGCCTGGATGAACAGCAGGAGAAGCTGCTGCCCACAGAAAGTTATGCTCATCCTTCCACATCATTTAGAAAGGGAATTCTCATGATTTAAAAAAAAAAAAAAAAAAAAAAAATACCCCACTCTGAAATCCCCACATCAAACCCTTTCCTTCAGTCCAAGCACACACCTGCCTATTTTCAACTTATGATTGGCAGCATGCAGAATAAAGTAAAGATCTGTCACATCTTAGAAGAAAAAAGCATTTAGGCAGCTGTTACAAAAATAATGAAATGACCCAAGTACAATATTAATCCTATTGTCTCATATTCTTAACCGTTCATCATCCCATCATCCTGTTCCCTGTTATTTTCACATAAAATCTTGCATAAATCTTTGATGGTTTTTTTCATATATGCTGTATATCTCTGGGATATATACAGGGAATATATATATACAGGGAATAGGAGCCTCCTATACAATTAAACTATGAATAATTATAGAGTAAAAAATGGAGGTGTATGGATACCAACCCATAAACATAAGCTATTTATTTTCTGTACAGGTGATTAAAAGGTATTTTGAAATTGCATAAAGGGCCAGATCGTGGCCCATCCTGCATGTCAACACAAGGCAGCAAAAGGGGGTTTAAGACTAGATTGTTGCCACTTGCACACAGGGAGAATGGATGCTCAATAAAGCCTCTATGTCCCCACCTTTGCACAGGTGGGTGGAAAGTGGCAAGAGAGGACAGAGCCTGGACTCCAAACCTCAGCATTTGTAGCAGTATAATTATGGCAGTGCTTTGGGGAGCAGACACTGCGACACACACAGACCTGTTGCAAGGTACCACCTCCTTAGAGCATAGATGTAGGTGATATTGTGACTCCCCAAGTCACCATCTCACTCCTGGGTTGCTCCAGAAGCAGCGAAACAAATGCACTGCCTCTTACCAGGGGCAGAATCACAAACTGACTGCTTAGTCCAACGTTTATTTAATAAATATTTTGAAAGAAGCATTCCAGTTAGTTTAATTTATCTAACAAGTGTCTCGGAAAGTTAACAAAGTCCCATTTTGTTATGAAAGTTTCTTGACATAGGTACTGATTATAATAATGAGCTTTGATTGTAATTTCATCCGTTCATGTTTAATGTCATTGAGGAGTGTGTACTTTAAGTTCTTTTAGTTTACTCTTTCAAATCTGTAACTATTGAAAATGTACTTGAGCTGACTTGTCTGATAGAAAGTAAATAATACTAATTGCAAAATAACAATTCTGCATATTCAGATTCTCCCATGCCTGCAATCTAATTTAATTTTCTGAATCACAATCTAACTCATGTTATAATGACCTTCAGTCCGTAATCTAACTGCCGCCTAAATTTTATTTGGATTATTCATTTTTTAAATGAAGAGATGAGATACTCCTAAACATATTCCCTCAGGATGTCACGACCTTAAAATAGGGAAAGACAGAGATAAGAGAGATGAGCATTTAATCCAGACAGAGTTTCTCACCTGAGGGCCTGAATCTCCCTTTTCCTTTGGCAGACGGGAACAGGCCAGTGTTGGATTGCAGCAGAAAGTGAAAATGGGAAAACACAACTGTAGGCATGTTCCCCATTCTGAGAGCCCACAGAAATCCCTTTGTGTGAATTCCACGCATTCTGAGATCATAATGAAGCAGTTAGAGGGGCAGCGAAACATGGCTGTATTAACTGCTCTCTGTGTGTTTTACTGGAATGCCCAGTTGAAAAAGGGCCATCGTGGCTCCGATCAGCACTGCTGACTGGGCCGTTAAAAGTCTGTTTGGCAGCACAGCAGGGCTAAGCCAGGCTCCCTTCCTGCCCTGGCTCCACATGGCTCCTGGGAACTGCGGCCAATGGGAGTGCGGGGGTAGTGCTTGCAGGCAAGGGCAGCGCATGGAGACTTCCTGGCTACCCCTGTGCCTAGGAGCCAGATGACATCATCGCTTCCAGTAGCCACCTCAGGTAAGCACCCCCTGCAGTCCCTCCTGCACACCAACTGCCTGCCCCAGCCCTGAGCCCCTTTCTGTATTCACAACCCCTCTGCCCCAGCCTGGAGCCCCCTCCTGCACCCCAAACCCCTCATCCCTGGCTCCACCCCAGAGGCCGTACCCCCAACAGAAGCCCTCACCTCCCCCGCTCCCCAATCCCCTGCCCCATCCTGGAGCCTCCTCTTGCACCCTGAACCCCTGATTTCTGGCCCCACCCCAGAGCCCGTACCCCTTGCCCCAGCCAGGTGAAAATGAGCAAGTGAGCGAGGGTGGGGAGAGCGAGAAACGGAGGGAAGGAATGAGTGGGGTGCAGGGCCTTGGGGAAAGGGTGGGGCAGGGGGCATTCAGTTTTCTACAATCAGTCAGAAACTTGGCAACCCTAGGTTTTACACTCCTCTGAGAAGAGAGCAGTGAATTAGGCTGCAGTTCAGCAAAACACTTAAGTATATCCTTAAGTCTCATTGACTTCAATGATGCCTTACTGAGGAGGAAGAAAGGGGAAAGGAACCGACAGAAGCAAAACTTCCATGGGAGATGCTAGCAGAAGGAGGTGGGGGCCTGTCATCAGCATGAAAGGGAAGTCCATCCCCAGAAATGGCATTGCTTAGACAGCCTTGTGTTTTGTTTTCCCATAGGTCATCAGAAATTGTGAGGTATGTAAGTTGTGTCCGAGGAGGCAAACACCTCTCCCCTGGAGAAGACAATGGCCTCAACTCCATGAAGCGAACTCCTCTGAGTTTTTGAATGTGTCTCTCCCACACTCACCTTTGGTGCTTCCCACTGGAGGGGAGCATTAGTCCCTTTTAAAGCTGCCATTGAATATGAATGTTCCCCCAGATTATATATAAAACCAGACTATGTTACCTAAACAATCTCACTGCTCAAATATTGTCAGGTTGGATGGATTTATAAAATGAAGATGGGATAGTTACAGGGTTACCATATGTCCGGCTTTTCCCGGACATGTCCGGCTTTTCGGCAATCAACCCCCCATCCGGGGGGAATTGCCAAAAAGCCGAACATGTCCGGGAAAATGCCGGCCAGGCACTTCCCCTCCCGTGGAGGCTCTGCTCCTCCACTGACTCCATTATAGCTGTTGTCCACTAATTATACACAAAACATAATATATGAGGTTATGAAACTACTTCTGGTTTCACAGTTTGATATCTCATTTGTAAAATTCAATCCAACCTCAAACTTGGCATAAAAGTTCTCAGATCTCGACCTTTGAAATTTGTTTTTATTCATTGGATTTAAAGTTATAGTTGTCAATAAAAAGATCTTATTAGTTTAAGAAGTTTGTTTTCACTCACGTAATATAAAATAAAGGTCTAATTTGCATAGAACATAGCGTGCACATTCAAAATCTTTGCAAAGGCCATGTTTACATTAGACACACTCTAGTTATCCTTCTGTGCTAATATACTCTCTTTACTCACGTGTGATCAACATTGGACCCAGTAATTATGAACCATTGTGTTAGCTGAAAAGCTTTCAGCTTTTACTGCGATTACTCTCAACAGATGGCTTACAAAAATCTGGCAAGTCTTAGCAATGCAAAACAATTAGTCTTAAGAATGATCCATACAGTAGATATATGAGCACATGGATTCCTTTAATCACTTACGCTGAAGACAGAAGCTGGATTAAAAAGTCAGAAGTCTTCAAAAACCCCTTTCCTTATTAAGATCTTATGAACTCCTATTCGTTTTGTTCCCCATATACATCACCCATGTGGCTTCATTTTTTTTAATTGCCTTGACCAACTCTTTCTGCAGTGTCCTCTTTCCTTTCCCATTTTCTCTAGAAATCCCACTTGGCTCTGTGCTTGGACTTCTTTCCTCCCTTTACAACTTCAGTATGGGTTTCCTCATCATCTTAAACAGCTTCAACTACCATCTGTATGTTTACTTTCCTACCAGTAAGCAACTTCTCTTCAAACAATCCCGAATCTTGGCGTGTACCTCAGACATTTCCTCTTGGATATGGATGTCTCACTGTCAACTTAGATATAACATGGACAGTCCTGAACTTCTAATCTTTTCTCCAAAGGCCTCCCTCATTCTCTGTATCTGCAGACAATACAACCCTCCTCTATCATTCAGGCCTGCAATCTGTAGGGCGGGGGCTGTTTTTTATTCCTTCCCTTCCTCCCACCTTTCATATGTAGGATGCCTCCAAATCTGGCTGCTTCTTCCTGAGTATCATTTCTAAAATCCAAACTATTCTTTGTGCCCACTAGCCCTGCTCATTAAATGTTTATTTTTACTGTAGGTG
The DNA here is from genome assembly GCF_013100865.1 of Trachemys scripta elegans. Classification (NCBI taxonomy): domain Eukaryota; kingdom Metazoa; phylum Chordata; order Testudines; family Emydidae; genus Trachemys; species Trachemys scripta. The sequence goes on along the minus strand of NC_048310.1, from coordinate 31,219,530 downwards.
TACAAATAAAAATGTTTTGCAATTATTGGGCCTTATTTGCTTCTCACTTACATCAGTTTCAAACCATTGTAACTCTATTGTCTCCAACTGAGTCAATTTTTGTTGTAGTAGGTTAAATATAGATTTTTATAGATGAACACAGAGATGTCTAACAACTTACTTAAGTTCACACAATTAGTGACATAACTGGGAAAAGTGAATGTTCAAAAAGTGCAAGCAAAAATATTATTTGCCTTTCATTCCTCCTTTGGGGGCCTGATTCAAACCCCACTGAAGTTAATGCAAAGACTACCAATAGATCAGACCTTAGACAAACACATTCTTGGATCACAGTCTCTCTTGGGTTCATGGCTTAAAGTCTCATGTAACTTCATAGACAGTACAGTCACTGTTCCATTTGGGACAAGTTCAGTGTTCACTTGCAAGAAGCAGGTATTGTTTTCTTTTTATATTTACGGGATACTGACAAATTGAATTTTTTTTTTTAAATCTCAGTTTCTGATAAACAGCATTTTAAAAAATAAGTCCTGAAACTAGATTTTAAAATTCCTGAAAAAACAAAACAAAACAGCCTTTTTTGCTCTCCTGAATATGAGTCTTTTAGCACAGGAAAAACTGACTATAGCTGTGAAACTGACTATACCCAAAATACTATCCAATGAGCAAAGTAAGCAAACTAAAAATAAGATTTCTTCTTCTACCTTCGTTTTATAATATTATATGTAATTTGCAATTATAGTAGTTACAAAGACCTCAGGAAGAAGTGTGATTTTCAAGGTGACAGTGCTTCTTTAAACTGGTTGGTTGGTGTTACCTATTAAAACTTTATCGTAACTGAGATCATTCAAATGGTTCACTGAATCCAGTTCAGTCAGAAATGAATCTTTAGCAATAAAAAATGCATTCTAGAAATGTACTGTTGCAGTTTGTACTTTTCTATACAGTGCATGATCACAAAGAAAATTTCAGATAATTTCTTCTCTTTTCCATTTGATTCAAATGCAGCGTTATATTTTCAATTTTCTTTCATTATACTCAGATTTACCAACAGTTACACTGTCTGTGCTACCATTCTTCCTATAATCCAATCTGTCAAAAAATACTGGCAGACATCACACCACAAACTGCACTGTACTTAGCACAGTACAGCTCACCTTCCCTCCCCATATCATATGTCAAACAGGCTTTATAGGTTCTTAAGGCCAAGAACCACATGACTCCATCTAGACTAAAATTCATGATCTAGAGTTATCTAAAAAATACTTAATTGTTCATAACTTGTGTTCCCAAATTGCACTCCATTTCCGAATATTTTCTGGTTTATGTAATCATCGTACATTTTACTGTCCGAACAAACAAACCAGTCAGATTACGAAGTATATAGGACCTAATTAACTGACTGGGTCACGGAGGGAGGAAAATAAATAAATGTACAGACTATAGGAATGCAAACAAAAAATCTCAGTTCTAATACCAGTATTTATAACTGAGCAGCTGTCTAAAAACTGATATTCCTTCCTGCTAAGGTACTGTTTGGCTTTGCTTACCAAGTCCAACCTCTCTACCCCTTCTCATAAATCAACAGGCCCATATTCTGGTTCTCTCTCTCTCTCTCTCACACACACACACACACACACACCCCAGTCATGCATATGCACAACATACTTGACTGATGTAATTGAACTCAGAGTTAATTTATGCATTGAAACAGCTTAGCTATGTGTGAGAAATGTCTGCTATCAGTATCCCTTCTCAGAGGCCTGACTTGATATGTTAAGGGTCCTCTAATTGTTGTTTTAACCTAAGGGAACATTGTTCTTTTGCCAGTAGCTGTTAATGAAACGGGACTGGCAATCTTCTTGCCCAGTTGAGTGTTAGATTTGTCACACATGATTTAGCACTTTAAGTAATTATAATAGGAAGTTGAAATGATAAATCATTCAAACATGGCTTCTTTTTGCTGATAGAATGCCCCTGAGCCCCACCCCAGCAGACCCTATCAATAAACTGTTGGCATCACTGCAAGCACCTTGACAGCATCATCCATTTTTTCGTCCCTTTACTATTCAGCATCCTCCTTCAGCAGGTACAGACTGGTTACTGGATCAGCTCTACACTGATGGAAAGCAAGCAAACTTCTTGCTTTTGGAAAAATAATTACCTACCTTTACACAGATTCCAACATCTATTAATCGTTCTTCAGACTTGTATGTGTGCGTGTGAGAGAGGGCACACACGTTTGTTCAGGGTGGGAGGGCTTTTATATTTTTGGATGAACATGGCTTTTGTGAATTGTGAAGGATCTGAAAAGAGCAAAGACTAAGGACTATTTTTGCTTGGCTTTCTTCCCACCATTTCATTTAAAGACAATCAAACAGATGCTGAGAAACTAAATACAATATATACCACTTAACTAGGCAGAGCTTTATCATGATAGCTCCCAGGGAGCCACATTAGCTTAATGACAGTAAATGGAAATGGTTTCTACTTAATCCAGATAATTGTAGCAAAAATTCCTCCTAACAGACAATGCCAAAGAGTTAAGTAGTGTTTGACCAAGTGTTAAATATAGGTGTGAAATGCTAAGCGCCAGTCTTAACACAGAACATGCCAAGCAAAGATTTTAAAAAAGAAAGAGAGAGATCAAATAAAGATAAAATACCGTAATTATAATTCTTCCTCTCGTATTTTTATTCCACAAAGAGTTCTACTCCATTTTAAGTGGGAAACAGGATGGTGCTGTGGTTAAGACAGATGGTAGATAGCTAGTGGATCGGAGTTCTATTCCTGTCGCTGTCATACACTGGCTTTAGGCAAGTCACTTAACTTCTTTATGCCTCTGTTTTTCCTCATCTGTAAAATGCTGGGGGAGGGGGGAGTTCCCTAAGAAGACACTGTGAACCCTAATTCATTGGTGTTTGTAAAACACTTTGAAATCATTGGACTGAAGGTGCTAGAAATGGACAAAACATAATTATAATATAATATTATTTAGGTCTCTTCAACTGATCAAGCAGTTCACTTTTTTTTTTTTAAATGGATTCTTCTCTTCGAGCAAAATTATTTCTTAAAATGTATACACATGCCCAGTGGATGTTCTGATTTGCACCCAGACAGGAATAGGTGTAAATTCCAATATGCATGTAAGCATGTTGGCACAGGCAAAAAGCATACTTGGACTTCTTTAAAAAACCTAGTCTACAGCAGGAGAGCTGGCTAAGCAAAAAGCCAGGGTGTGCACGAAGTTCCCAATTAAGTGAATATATTAAAATTTTAATATTGATTTAGGCTTGCTAAAGGCTTAACACTCGACAACAGATGCTTTTTGGCATCACAATCTAATACAGAGGTTCTGAAACTTTTGTACTGGTGACCCCTTTCACACAGCAAGCCTCTGAGTGTGACTGCCGTCATAAATTTTAAAAAAACCACTTTTTTGTACATTTAACACCATTATAAATGCCGGAGGTGAAGCAGGGTTTGGGGTGGAGGCTGACAACTCACGACTTTCCATATAATAACCTCACGACCCCCAGTTTGAGAACCCCTTTTCTAATACAACAGCCACCATCTTGGCCGACACACTAGAACTAAAACCATGTGTTGCTTAGGGTTACCATATTTTGTGCCTCCTAATGGAGGACACTGCCGGGGGCCCTGGCCCCGCCCCCAGCCCCGCCCACGCCCCCCGCCCCAACTCCGCCCCCTCCCAAAGTCTCCGCCCCCTCCCCTGCTTGAAGCCTGAAGCAGGNCCTTCCATGAAAATGAAAAGCAAACCTTTGAGGAAAAACAGGAAGAATCTCTAAAAGGCCAAAAATTAGATTTTCATCCTAGAATGCAAATTCTTCAGAGCAGAGACCAACCTTTCCTATGTGTTTTTACATTGCCCACAAAATGGGGCCTTGATCCTGATAACTGACCTCTGGATACTTCTGCAATACAAATAAATGATAATGGTAAGTATTCTTACACTTTTTATCAAACTGTCTGTACTGGGCTAGCTTAATCATCACTTGAAAAGTTTTTTTCACTTACTTAATTGGCCTCTCAGAGTTGGTAAGACAACTCCCACCTGTTCATGCTCGCTGTATGTGTGTATATATATCTCCTCAATATATGTTCCATTCTATGCATCCGAAGAAGTGGGCTGTAGCCCACGAAAGTTTATGCTCTAATAAATTTGTTAGTCTCTAAGGTGCCACAAGTACTCCTGTTCTTTTTGCGGATACAGACTAACACAGCTGCTACTCTGAAAATGGTAATAATGAGTTTATTAAGTGATATACTGTTGCTGTAGCAGTCACTGTGGAAGCATGGGTGGAGGACTATAGCAGAAGCAGACGGGTATCTGGATTGTGGAGGACAGTGGAAAGAAAAATGCTTCTGGGTCACTGGGGGAGTGTAATCAACTGTGACTCCTACTAGATGCAGCACCTCCAGCCACTGGGAACAGGGGATGGGGAGACCATAGCCATGCCAGTGTGGAGTAACTAGCTCTGCTGACTAAACTAATATCCCGCTGCACTTTGCATTTAAGAAGGGCAAATACCAGGATTCTGCCCCCGGTGCTGTTTGTTGCTCTCTGTGCCCCCTCACCACTTTTCAGGCTCATACATGACCCACCAGAACTAGCCCAAAGTCTTTATCATAGGGTGTAGTCAGCTAACATCCATTATTGCAGAATTAGAACAAAGGTCCAGATTTAGGGAGATGCAACCAGTTTCTCTGCAGCCCCCAGAAAATATTGAGCACAGTTGAGAATCCAGGACGGTTTTTATTACTGATAACAGTAACAAAAGGATCTTAAGTCTAATATAAGTATATTTAAAAAACAAAACTGAAGATTTTTTTTAAATCATCTGAGACTTAAAATATTATTTAAAAGACCTTGCACTCAAAAATAAATGAAATAAAATGAGTCTAGGAAAGATCTACACATTTTAAAGGATCCCCGTTTGGTATGAAGGGTGGTTTTCAAAGTCCCCTGGATAACAAAGCTAAAGATAGTGTTAATGTAGAAACAGCAGGTGCTAAGTGCACATGCTTGTGCCCATACCATCAGCTAAAGGAGAGATCAATAAACAGCCAGAGCATTAAATTTCACATACTGTAACTGTCATGCCCATTACATAGTATTTGAACATCTTCACAGCATTACAAAATTGTTGGCTCTCAACATTTTCTCTCTGAGGTAAATTTGAAATATTTTCCATGGATTTCACTTGCCCAGTAGGGTTATAAAGCCAGGTGTCATAAATTTAGCAAAACATGTTGAACTTCACAGCTTTCCAGAGGCAGAACCCCTTGATAATTTATCTCATTTTTTATTTTATTTTTGGGGTTCGGCACTGACAGTTGAAATATTTATTATGTGTTATACTGAACATCTAAAAAACCAATGTATTATCATTTTATATTGGGCGTGGAGGAAGAGACACACTCTTAAAACGTTTGGGGCAGGCCTATGGTTCCACCTGCCCCAAACATCTTTTTGTGGTTCCACCTGCCCATCTAACACAAATACTCCACAATGTATAGCTAGCCTAGGATTTTGAGGGGCCTTGTGAGATGATACTATGCAACACACCCCAAAATTAACAGACTCATTTTACTTTAAGGGGGGGGGTGAATAGTGGGGAAACAGCCAGCATGTCTCATTAGCCTCTGCTTCAGAATTGGAGCCTAGCTCCTTACTCCCTTCAATACTTGTGATTAAATTGCCCTTGAAAAAAAGGACATTGCTTTTATTTTTTTTAAATGGAAATGTCTCTAAAATCAGAGGTGCCTTTGGCCCCAGACTTCACTGGTGGTGCGGGTCTCAAAAAAAGGCTTTGAATGGCAACTTGGCCACAAACTCATGACCATGGTTCCATAAAAAAAGGTCTTATGTAAAGTGTCGGCACCTTCTAAACAAATAGGACAATCAGTGCAAAGATTATGTATTTTCTAAACTAGTGTGCATATAACATCTTTTCATATGAATGCTTTTCAACGGCATACTAACTGATGGTTTGCAGGAAAAACAGGCTCTTGGCCTGATCAAAAACCCATTCAAGTTGATGGGAGCTTTTCCACTGATTTCAAAGGCCTTTGGATCAGGTTCTTGAGGCATAATTACAGAATTCATTTACAAATAAATCTATATAAAAAAAACCTATGTGAAAATGACATATGACTGGTGATGACACCATTCATGCAAGTGTGTGAAAGTATTTGACCAATCATTCACATACAGATTTATGTATATGTTACATGCATAGGAAAATGCTAAGTTTTATAAGCATCACAATACAAGTATTTTTCCACATAGGATATGCATTATATATTAGGTCTCAAATATCACATTGTGCCATATGACAGGACATAGAGTCCCGTGCACATCTACAATAAATACTTCCCAATATATTTATAATAAAAGCCACTTTTATATTAGTTAATCTGTTCTTCTAAGTGTGAGATATATAAAACATATGTTATTTAGAATGGATATCAATTATATGTATATTTCTTCCATGTGGGCAGAAACAGTCATATTGATAACATATATCAAATGCAACAGAGGGTCCTGTGGCACCTTTANTAGTTAATCTGTTCTTCTAAGTGTGAGATATATAAAACATATGTTATTTAGAATGGATATCAATTATATGTATATTTCTTCCATGTGGGCAGAAACAGTCATATTGATAACATATATCAAATGCAACAGAGGGTCCTGTGGCACCTTTAAGACTAACAGATTTCTGTTAGTCTTAAAGGTGCCACAGGACCCTCTGTTGCTTTTTACAGATTCAGACTAACATGGCTACCCCTCTGATATATCAAATGCTATCACTATGTTAAGGCAAGAGAAGTAACTTTCCAGTCCTCTGTTCTGAAGGCAGGTACTGAACTCTATCTATTCCTCATGGTCTGGTGCTATCTATCTGCAATCAGTAAACAGATAGATAGTACTTACTGGCTTTTAGAGCACTGCATCTGTTCCCTCCCTCCCCTCCCCCCAACTCAGGAAGGCTTCTAGTTTAGCACATACACTGTCACCTGAAGAACCACATTCCACCACTGCCACTCTGCTGGGCTTTCGCAGGTAAACACGTACTTGTATATTTTTTTGGTTTGTAAAAAGAGAAGCAGCATGATCTGGAGGAATGAGTGCAACAAAGAATGTCAGGAAGTCTGGAGTTCTGATCTAGGCTCTGCAACTGACTTATTGTACCACCCTGGGCAACTCATTTTTCCTGTTTGCCCATCTGTAAAATGGTGATGATGGTGCTTACCTACAATACCTAACTCAGAAGAGAGTTGTGAGATTCATGTTCATATACTGCTTAGAACATACACTGCACTATTTTAATGCTAAATATAACTTATTGTGATTGGAAATAATTATTTAATTTCCCTCTATGAGCCTGGATGGTTTGAGATCCTAAAACACCATCATTTGCTTTATAGTGCACTGAGAGGCAAAATACAATAGAGCATTGAACTATTAGGAAAGAGATATATCTGTTAAGATATTTGCTGTGTGCCAAACCAAGACATTCCATAATACAAAGGAATCACTCTTTAACAACTTGCTTAAGAATACATCCGTTGCACAACAAAGTTAGGCATTATTGCTTCTTAAAAGAATGCTGTTTTATTAATCACAATAAAACACCCTAGACACCTGGGAAGAAAAATTAAACATTTAACTCCCCATTTTCTATTTTATTATTTGAATGTTTAGGGGCCTATAGGCAAGGGACAACAAACTAATCAAACCCACATTCCCTCCCAGCTAGGATTTCACAGAAATGCTGATTTGGTTCCTTCCATCCCTCAGCAGTAGAAATGCAGTAGAGGTAGGCGGGATGGCCACTGAAGGGCAGAAATCAGAGGGAGATGTGAAAAGCCATTTTCAGAGAGATCCCTGGCCAGATGCACAGAGAAACTCCTCCATGATCTTACCTCCCTCACTGCACCCAAGCCCCATCAGTGGTAACATGACAGACTTAAATACCGATAGTCCTTTTACCATTAATGCAAAGGTCATATCTGTACTTTGTGCATAAGGGGTCACACAACATGAAAGGGAGGTAACAAGGCTCTGACCAGCATTTTTACCATACTTTCAGTACACCTCTACCCCGATATAACGCTGTCCTCAGGAGCCAAAAAAATCTTACCGCGTCATAGGTGAAACCGCGTTATATTGAACTTGCTTTGATACACAGGAGGGCGCAGCCCCGCCTCCCCCAAGAGAGCGCTGCTTTACCGTGTTATATCCGAATTCGTGTTATATCAGGTTGCATTATATCGGGATAGAGGTGTACTTATCTACATATACAGAAATTCCATCCTCCAGATGGGGAAACATGCTTAAGCCAACTGGCCCCGACTCTTCTCTTCTCCTTCCCACTCTCAGAAATGCTGTGTGGAGTTTCTGCAGATGACAAAGTGACAGGTTGACAGAGAAGGGATAGTTCCATCTTTTCCCTCCACACTTTGTCCGATTTCACCAGGTTTTGCTCACTATTTTGGAGCAAACTAAATTTTGTACTACTGTATATTTTAACTGACTGTCAAATTTAACAAACAAACACCAGGAAACAGCACTGGCTCACTCAAGTGTAGTTGAGAGCCATACTCCGAACAAAGTGAAAGCAGGGCAGCCACAGACACAAAAATGTGTCAAAGGATGACAAGAAAACAGTATTTCCCAGCCAGCTGCTCAGTACTTCATGACGTATGCTTGACCAGCAAAAGCACTGTGCCCATCAGCCTGCAGTACCTGTTTCCCCTTCACCTTATTGGATCATTAGGACCAGAGCACTTAGCAATCCTACCACAGGCTCATCACTGCTTTCTCCCAGCCCTTAGCTGTGTCCCTTTAGGACTGACCCCAGAAAGAGGTTTACATGGCCTCACGTGCAGAAGCAGGACAAGTTACACACTGAATATCTGAGTCTTTACCTTTTCCTGGTTTAATTTTAATATCACAAAGATGTGTCAAATCGTGAAGTAAGTTTATATAATCAACTTGCAATAGGAAAAACTAAAATAACTTGTTTAAAGAAAAAAAGGCAACATGTTTCAACAGGATGCCAGACTTTACTATGCAGCATGGAGCTGCAAGGCTCCTTTGTTGTTGAGTTATCCTGATATCTGTTGCTTGAATTCTTCATGAAGATGCAGTGTAATTACTGCTGAGTCCTACTAGCAGGTGGAACTTGTTAGCGCCACTCAGGATATCAGTGGGGTTGGAGTATATGTCTGGACAGAGAAGTCCTGTACGGAAATCTTAGCAACAACTAAGCTTAGGGACAAAACTTAGGCAGAGCTCTATACACCTCTACCTCGATATAACGCTGTCCTCAGGAGCCAAAAAATCTTACCGCGTTATAGGTGAAACCGTGTTATATCCTCCCGGAGCGTCATGTCTGAATTTGTGTTATATCGGGTCACGTTATATTGGGGTAGAGGTGTATTTGGTGGTGGCTGTTTGAGTTTCTACTAAAGCCAAACCCCACAGAGGCATTAAGTCTAGGGTATATATGGAGTGTTTAAACTTCTTGTCATCACTTTTCAAAGCTCTACATAATTCTGGCTCTCCCTACTTATTTTCCATTGTCAAGCTTTGTGGTGTCCTCCCCTCCACTCTGCTAGTGCTCCCACTTTCATCCACCCTTCTGTCAGATTCTCTCTCAGTCTCTTCCTGCTCATTTTCTATGCAGTCACCTGCATGGCATGACCTCTCTGAGCTCATCAACAGGCTCCTGACCTGTTGACATTTAAGTCTCAAAGAGCCACTTCTGCTGGGCTGCCTATAGTGAATTCAGTTGCCTTTTATATACATTTTTTCTTTTTGTTTCTCTTTAGATTGTGAGTTCCTCAGAGCAGGGACCATTCTTCTTAAATGTTTTGAAAGTGTGTGGTACACAGTGAGCACTACCATAAATACATAACAGTGCATTTTGTTTAGAGTATGATGGCCTCTACATCTGCTCACAGGAGTGCAGAACTTACATAAACAGCAAGCAATATTTTACATTGTATAGCATCTTTCATCCTAATAGAGCCCAGAACACTTTGTAAGCAACAGGATATACTGTAGACACCACTGAACCACAACCAGAATTGGGTAAAGGGAAGCAGTCAGACTGTCAACTAGCACTCTAACCAACTGTGTGTGTGATGGGAAGTGATTCTGTCCAAGTACACAGGCTAACCTCTCTGCCCTTATGAAATTCTTTAATTCTCACAAACCTACTCAACTTTTAAGAACACATGTCAGAGACTTGCACACAGCAAACTGCACTTTACTCAGAACCTCCTGAATCAACCAAGCTGTGATCTGATCTGGTGGTTCTGCAAGTCTAGGTGCTCTTAACCTGAAAGTCACAAAATTAGGCCACCATTCTACATATACTATGCACTTATAAGTAATGGCCATCCAGGTGACAGCAGCTTAGATGCATTAATAAAAGAGATGGAGGTCAAGAAGCTGACATTAAGAGAAAAAACTGTCGGGGCCACCTTTGCTCTTGTTTATTGACTATACAATATCACCTACCCTTCGAACTGGAAGGGAGCTGCCTGTTGAAAAACAGCATACGATGAAAGGAGGATAAAACAAGGACAATACAGGATATTAAAAAAAGTTGGAAGAAAGAATTTTAAAATAGTGTATCAGACAAATGCAGTAGTTATCGACCAACATTTTTAAAAATCACTACTTTGAATCCTATCTAAGCAGATAGCAACTGAAAGTAATCAACATCTACCCGCTTTTCTATGGACTATGTGAAATGAGTTGATCATCTCAAGCCATTACTAAGTGTCTGTATAACTAACACCATCAACCATTACAATCTGCACTAATTCAGCAGAGAATCAAGGACTTGATGGAAGTTAAACTACACTTGCACCCTTATCGCTGGCCTAAAGGTGGAGGTTACCCTGACAGTGTAAAATGGGGAAGCCTGCACTGCTACTGTCTATAGTAGAGGACTTCAAACTCCAGGGTTAGCAAGTCCAGTATTGCCCACTAGCACTGCATCCTCTTTTGGATTTTATTTTTTCACACTTTCAGCAGAGCAGTTTTCAACGAGTTCACTTTTGCCTGATAGTAAAAAATCTGGAAAACAAGCTGTTAAACACAACCCCAGCCTTTCTATCTCTATCCTCAGAACATGGAGGACAAATGTATATTTCTACATATCACACAAGCATAAACATTAACATGAAAATGCTTGTGTGACTTTCCTCTTGAATAACTAAAAGTAGAGTGATCTGCACAAAAATTAATAAAGGACTGCAATATGATTCTATGTGTATAACCGTTAGGAGGAGTCCATGGGATCTAATTATTTTTAAAGCTACTCATTTATTTTTGATTGTTCCAAAAGTTGAAAAGTTAACTGTATTATGTTTACAAATCTTCACTAGGCTAATAAATAAAAACTGAAATTTGTTTGCATTACACACCACAGGACTCAGGGGAAGTTAATATATACCCATTCAAAACAATTGTGCAGAAAATAGTGGTGTTGTACAGGGCTTAGGCTTTGACCTGCTTAACTTCATTCATAGAATGCACAATCCGTCACGTACAAAAACACAGAGGAAAATGTGAGGTGTTGGTAAGTACCACTGTTAGTGAGAAACTCTGCTAATTATTACACCAAATAACCATAGTTAACAGGCCAGAGCTGTGAGAGGGGCATGTTTCAGGGCATTAAATGGCTGCCTTGGATGGAGATGAATATATTACACTATGCCCTTTAACAATAAAACAATTTTCCTGACATCTAGAAATCCATGCAGCTGTAGTAGCATAGGGGAAAGACTCAAGACTTCACTTTGCAAACAACGATGTTTCAGTGCCATCTAGTGACGTACACTTTAACTTGATTGTCTCTAAAGACTTACAGTACAAGTAAAGTTCAAAAGCTGTGGCATCTATATAGAACTGGAAAGCAACCCCACGCCCACCCTTTACAGGGAGAATTCAGGCAGAGGTAGGACATGCTGAGGCAGTTGTCTCTCCCTCCCGTGTTTCTGAAACATAAAACACCTGTTCAAGTGTATATTTATTAAAACAAAAAATACACATGTTTTTACTGCAACTTTCCCTTATAAGCAACACAAGATAGAGGGCTTGCAGAAATGGACAAAATATAGTCTAAATTAAAAACCAGAGGAAGCTCAAAAATGAATATTTTTTTAAATTTTATTTAATTAATGTTAACGAAATATTTTATCAAAATTAATCTACTTGAAAATTTTCATCCCGCTGTTTTCTCTTGCTAGGATATGTAGCAAAACTACAGATTCTGACAATGACTGATCTTGCACAAAGTATTCTTCTGAAGTGAAACCTGAATGAAGACATGGGAAGGAAAAAAAAAACAGCTCAAAGGCCACATTACTACTACTCTCGGTGCACTTCACAAACAAGGGATTTAGCAACTTTCAGTCTCAAAATTAGATCAGTTTGAAGATATCAGTAATGAATTCAAATACCTAAGTGTTAGAAAATTAGAACAACATCCAGAGAATGCTATTTCAAAACAAAAACCACATTTAAAATATAAATTCAAAACACAGAAATGAATTTAAATGTACATAGGGCCAGACTCACCAAACTAATGCAGAGAAGTCCAAATGACACCTCTCTGCACCAGTTAAACACTTGCATCCCAGGAGAGATTAATCTCAGCAGGCATCAGTCAGTATTTAAGTCAATGCCCTCAGTAGGGTTTCTGTTTGGGTGGGCCACTTCATTCCCTCCATGGAACTTCCTTAGAACTCAACTGCAAAAGCATCTGAAGGCTCATATTCTCTGCATCATTCCTCCTACGCTTCAATGCATTATGATCCCTTGCATCTCTCTTTCCTATTGCTACAAGTGAGGTTGCAACCATTTTCTGTCACCACAACCCTGTGGTGTTTCTGCTGCTGACTACAGCCTATGTATACACTTATTTTGCAGTGGAACTATCCTAACCAACGTTGCAAAATGGCTGAAATATATAGAAAGAATCCTTACGTTGGGAGAGGATTGAATTAACATCAAGGAAACAATCATTTTCCAAATGTAGTTGCACAGTAACTTACAGACTAGCTTTTACAGGAGGAAAAATGATACTGAATATATTGAACTGATAACCAAAAATAACATTGCACATTCAGAATGTTAGATACCAGTCACTAAACTTATCCTATTGCCTACAAGCTCCTTGAGTATGCAGTCTACATAGAGTCTAGTAAGAAGTCTACAAGCTCCTTGAGTAAGCCCATCACTTTGATGTCTTTTCCTCTGCTTATCTCTGGGATCTAGTTTCTGCCCCCTTCACTCCACAGAAAGAACAAGTGGCCTCCTCCTGGCTGAGTGAAAAGGTATCTTCACTATTATCATTCTCCTCAGTCAATATTCTGTTTTCGACACAAATTATTTTCCCCTCCTTTTCCACTCCCCTTCCTCCGTGGGATCTTGTGATTCTGTGATTGCCTGCTTCTCCTCTTTTCTTTCAATCTTTTTCAACATCTCCATTGGTGAGTCCTCTTCCTCCCCTCTCCCACATTCTATTCATAACTTCATATCCTGAGATTTCTTCCCTTTTCCTTCTACACTTTGTCTTTGGGTGGACCTTTTGGGAGGTCCTTTGGATGTAGGACCTCATGCAGTCCTACAGCATCAACTACCACCTCTATGCAGATAACTTCTGTGATATTGCACCCCATAATGTTTTACAGAAATATGCTTATGAGTGTAAATATGAAATAACCAGGGCCAGTGCAAGGAAGTTTCGTGCCCTAGGCGAAACTTCCACCTTGCGCCCCACCCCCCCAGCCCTGCGGCAGCTCCCCACCCTCCTCTCCACCCTGAGGCACCCCCTTCCCCCCCCCGCGGCAGCTCTCCTCGCCCGGGGAGCCGTGCGGCAACTCCCCACCCCAGCTCACCTCTGCTCCGCCTCCTCCCCGAGCACGCCACTCCCGCTCTAATTCTCCTCGCCTCACAGGCTTACGGCGCCAAACAGCTGATTGGTGCTGCAAGCCTGGGAGGCGGGAGAAGTGGAGCAGCAACTGCGCGCTCGGGGAGGGGGCATAGGAATGATGTTAAAAAAAAAATTGGGGGCACCGCTTTTTGGCGCCCCCAAATCTTGGTGCCCTAGGCAACTGCCTAGTTTGCCTAAATGGTAGCATCGGCCCTGGACATAACTGAAATATGTTTTATGCTAGATATGCCATGTAACATATCTTTGCAAAGGTTATGTTCTTCTTTTGTATTTATCTTATTTGTATGCATTTATCATTTTTATATCTGAAGTTATGAGCGTTGGCTCTATGCTTGTATTTAAAGTGTTTGCTGTAGAAAGTATCTAAGGCAGATTTGGTCAACATAGGGTGAAGGGGTTATTAAAGTAATTGGAAGTACCTGGCCAACAATGAACCTTGACAGACGCCAATCCACATAAGAGCTTCCTTGGGAACCTCCTGTAAAGAACGGAGTCATGCATGGACATGTGACTTGCCCATGTGACTCCAAAACTCCATCTTGGAGCTGGATACTGCATAGAAGAGGAGGGGTTTCCACCCACAAGAGAAAGTCTATTTAAGCCTCTGGGAAACCCCTCCATTTTGTCTTCAGCTGGCACAAAAGTTAGCCTCTCCACCCCAAGGAGATGCCTGAAAGAAACTGGAACAAAGGACAGTAACTTCAGGGATGTGAAAGGAGGAGGAGGAGAAAATCTAGTGTGTAAAAGAGGCTTAGTGGAACATCTGTGAGGGTGAGATTTACCTACATTTAGTTTTTACTGTATTAGGCTTAGACTTGCATGTTTTATTTTATTTTGCTTGGTAATTTACTTTGTTCTGTCTGTTATTACTTGGAACCACTTAAATCCTACTTTTTATATTTAATAAAAATCACTTTTTACTTATAAATTAACCCAGAGTAAGTATTAATACCTGGGGGAGCAAACAGCTGTGAACAATTTATGAGTTTACCCTGTATAAGCTTTATACAGGGTAAAACAGATTTATTTGGGGTTTGGACCCCATTGGGAGCTGGGTATCTGAGTGTTGGAGACAGGAGCACTTCTTAAGCTGTTTTCAGTTAAGCCTGCGGCTTGTTGGGGACATGGTTCAGACCTGAATCTGTGTTTGCAGCAGGCAAACGTGTCTGGCTCAAACAAGGCAAGGTACTGAAGTCCTAAGGAGGCAGGGAAAACGGGCTCAGAGGTAGTCCCAGCACATCAGGTGGCAGTCCCAAAGGGATTTCTGTGATCCAACCCATCACAACTTCCATACCTACCTTGCTGGTTTAGATTGGTCTTGCCAGTATCTCCTTTTAGATGTGTCATTCTCAGCAGTTGAACCATGGGGTAGGGAATAGCACTGTTCCACCAAGTCCCACCCAAAAACCAAGAGCTGCCCACTTGAGACGCCAAAATGAGAGTAAAAGATGTGAAGATCTTCATATAATTTCCCCTTCTCTTTCTTGTGGACTTTAATTATTTAACTGTTGCTTAAACAGTGCTGATATTGAAATCCTCATTATGCCTCACCAATCACTCTACTGATATGAGTAGTAATTGTAGCAGTGGGAGGAGGAGGAGGAGGACTCCAAAGACCCAACTGGGACTGGGGATCTGGGCATCGTGAAAAACATACAGAGTGAATCCCTGCCATGAAAGGTTTACAGCAGGGATCGGCAACGTTTGGCACGCGGCTCGCCAGGCCGGGCCAGTTTATTTACCTGCTGACGCAGCAGGTTTGGCCTATCGCGGCCCCCACTCGCCGCGGTTCGCTGTCCCGGGCCAATGGGGGCGGCGAGAAGTGGTGCGGGCGAGCGATGTGCTGGCCGCAGCTTCCCGCCACCCCCATTGGCCCGGGACAGCAAACCGCTGCGAGTGGGGACCGCGATCAGCCGAACCTGCCGCGTCAGCAGGTAAATAAACTGGCCCGGCCCACCAGGGTGCTTACCTTGGCAAGCTGCCTGCCAAACGTTGCCAACCCCTGGTTTACAGTATCAACGACAGTTCACACCATTTAGAGCTATTGTTCAGGCTGTCTGAAAACGTTGGCATACATAACTGCATTGGTTTACACTTTGTAGATAAACTAAAAGGCTTTTTCTTTTTTTAATACATAAAAGCTAGCGCCTTAGGTTGACTCTACACTACCACTTTCGTTGGTATGAAAAAAAAACACCTGCGTGATTGACATAAGTTTCACCGACGGAAGAGCCAGTGTGGAGATGCTCTGCCGCCGACATAGCTACCACCACTCGTTGGGGATGGTTTAATTATTCCAGCGGGAGGGCTCTCCCCTGCCGGCATGGAGCAGCTACACAGGAGACCTTACAGCTGCACAGATGCAGCAGTACAGCTGTAAGGTCTGTAGCATAGACATAGCCTTACATTTCTTTGCTGCTTTTTTTCATGGAAGCTTGAATTCCAGAGTACAAGATGACAGCCTCTAGAGGAGTAACATATCACCTTACCAATCTGGAACCTACTGCCTTCCAACTTCAATAAAATTTCATTTAAAAAATGTTGTCCAGTGGAAAACCATCAAGTTTAGAGGGAGTGCATGTGTATGTAAAGCACCTGCACCTATGTGCGGACTGTATTGGGTGTGCCTAATTTCAACTGTTAGCTCATTCACACAGAGACCAAAGGTAAAATCATGGCCCATTGTAGTCAATGGGAGTTTCTCCATTGGTTTCAATGGGGATAGGATTTCGTCCAGGTCTTGTCCTGTATTTGTCAAGCACTAAATACACTGGTAGTGCACAATTAATAATAGTTCTCAACCCTAATTTTTCAAACAGTCTTTGAGGCACGCTGCATGAGCTGCTTGGATAACAATGAACACATGCACTCAAATAACTATCCATATCCTTACATCTGGGTGTAATGCAAACCAATGATCAACTGCAAAGTGATGTGGAGCTTGCAAGGGTGGCTGTGCTTTTTCTTATGTTGTGCTATTATGAGAACATATTACATGAGTCTTAATAGTGACTGACATTTTAGTACTCAGTTACCCTGCTGATGGGCATTTTATACATAGAAGGATACACTAGCAGAAGAAACTTACCAGCATGAAGTGGGCATTGTGGACAGTTTGACTTAATGGTCAGAGCACAAGTTGGGAGCCAGGAGGCAAGCCGGGTCAGACACCAGGAGATTAGAGTCCAAGACAGGCCAGAAGACTAATAGTCAGGTGTCAGGAAGCCAGCAGAGTCAGGTTACCAGGAGATCAGAGTCAGGTGATGCTGGGGAGGCAGTCCTAAGCAGTTGCATGGACAACTTCCTATTCCTCTGCTTGGTTTAAATGGAATCAAGGAACCAATCAGAACCCCTGATCATCCCATTAGAGGATGAGTAATATCAATCTTCAACCCTAAAATATTAAACTATTATTGCAGGAGAACACTAAATTCTACCATCCTGTCCATGGCACTGGAATCTTCTATCAAATCAGAGACTATTAGGAAACATTATGCTGGTCCAGATTGGCTGCTCTGTAACATCTCCCACAAGATTTAAAAGTGGATGATTCAGTCAACTTCTGCAGACTTTATAGTTAAAAGCAATTTTAACATTCTAAAGTGAGAAAGAAGTTGTATTTGAAGACTAACAAAGGAAGGAAAATACTTATAAATAATGTATATAAATATAAATATTATGTACACAGGCAGGAAGCTACACTTGGCAAGGGAAATGTCAGGCAAAGTTTATCGCCATCAACTAAGGCTCAATGGAATTAAAATACAAAACCCAAAACCTAGTGAGGCTCTGCATGAGCATTAGTCATGATCATTGCAGGATCAGGGCCTTGAGGATTAATTTTTTCTCTTGGGGATGGTTGAAGTACCTGCTTTAATTGCAGAGATAAATTCTATATCTGCATCAAACACAGTTCAAATGATGTGACGGGGCAAAAGATGTTCTATTTGCGGTCAAATTCCCACCCTGAGGGCCAGATTAAAGGAATGTTACTTTGTGGATTAAATCTTTCATTGTATTAGACAAATACTTCTACATAGTGGCTAGATATCGCAGGATTGGAAATCCCTAAGAAACACACTTTTTGTAACAGCAAGAACTGGAGAAGTATCACCCAGTGGGAGGCACCCTGTAACTGTAAGACAGGAAACCTCCATTACAAATATACTTCAGATGCTTAATCAATATCATGCCTTAGGACCTAAGATGCTACCATAAAATCAATATTGCCTCTATTTTAAGTAGCACATCAATGGGATTATTTTCTTCCTTATAAGTCTGTCATGGAGAATCTTCCTCATGGTTTCTCATTTTCTCCTTGCAACTTTAGGGAATCTGCTCTTGGAGCATTCTCAGAGCTATGACACCCTTGAAAAGGGTAAAAGGAGGAGGCTGCAGGAAAACATGCCTTGGTACAAAAACATGCACAACATAGTTCCCTGCTCTTATACAACAGTACCAGTGGACTCTACTATCAATGAGAAATCACCACATGCTAATCACGGCAAAGAGGGAAGTTTAGGAATGCCACCGACTCATTATATTGACACTATTGCCAAGATCTTTTTAAAACAATATTAATAAAGATTTTTAAAGGAATGCTTTCTCTTGTTCTATTAAATGGATGCTGCTGTGCAGAAATAGAATTTGGGTAAGACAGTGAATGATAACTTCTCTTATCATATATAGCAACTTTCATTCAGAAAGACCCCAAAGTGCTTTAGAAACCGGCCACAAAGTCAGCATGAAAGCCAGGAATGGTCCTCCTACTTTAGTTCCTAGGCATGTACCAAGATATATAGACTGTGTTTATGTTTCAACTCCAATATTTTAAAGTCCAAATATTCAATTCAGCACAATGCCTAGCAACTTGGCACTCATATTCTATTTAGGAGCAATGCACATGAAAGTCTTATTCCCAATATAGATTATTGCTATGCTGAAAGATGTCCTATGCATGCATCTTCCTCTCAAAGATGGATAAAAATCTGATTGCCTCATCATTAGGGAAATGGAAAACTTCTAGCACAAAACTTCCAGATATATTACATAGAAAGGATACATATAGTAGTAGGATTATGAGAAATCGAGTTAAAATAAAAATCGGCAGCGAAGAAAGAGCAGTGTCAGTGTAACTCCACGCTTTCCTTGAGGACAAGTGATGGGATCTAGCACCACACAAGAACATGAGTTCAAAGAGCTGACCCTCGGGACATTTGTTCCTCCTCACCTGTAGAGCCCCCAGTCCAGCTGAGGAAAACCACTCCAAAAAGGGAGTGCAGACTTCCTTAGATTTGTGGTCTTCTTAAACCTATTTATCTGCCACCTCATTACTTCAAGACCACAACAGCTAGTTGTGACTGTAGCATAGCCTTCAAACCTGACATCAGCAGAAGCTGCCATGGCATATTTTGAAGATTTCAAGCAATGAAGTGGGTCCACCTCTGCATCTGTGTTGTTCAGCCCTCACTTAAGGCACTTTAGCTAATTCCTGCATGGTGCCATGCTAATATTGTCAAGGACCTAGCCTGTCCTGTGGTCAGAACTCCACTTCCCTCCCCATACCCAGTCTTACAGACAGAGAGGGGGAATTACTGCTGGTTGGACAGCAGTAATCTCCCATGATGTTTAAACTGGCAGATAAATTGTTCTAAGGGAACATGCCACATTAAATGGCTGTTCCCCTGACCATATTCCTTTTGTATACAACAAAGTTCCTTCACAACAGTCACAGAGGGAAGAGAGGATGCTACATCTTCGGGGGAACGTAGCATTCAGTGGAAGGGTCACCCGACAATGGTGAGATTTTTCATACCCCCTTCAATCCTTGACTTTTCTGTTAAAGTGGCCAGTAAGGATGCCAATAGTGGATTAATAACAACCAGACACAGAAATAAATCACTAAACATCCGTCAGAAAGTAATACCAACCTGGGCCAGAATTCAGACCAACAAAGTGAAGGTGAAAGATTCCATGTTATACTACCCCATCTGTTCAGCCATTCAATCCCCCACAATTCTAGTCTACTCTAGCATCAAGTAAACGGAATGATTTTTTTAGTAGCAAATTCTAAAACAATATGTGGATATCAAATAGCTACTTTTTTCTCTTTTGATGTCACTCGTAAAATTAATACAGAAAAAAGAAAAGTGCTTTAATGTTATTCTGTTTTACTTCATTTTCAATATTAACAATTTGTTTTAATTGTGTGACATGACAGATCATTAAATCTAAACAGGTTTATAATAGTAAGACAAACTTCATACAGTATTTAAAAAAAATCAATTTACTTGTCACATTTGTTTTATTTCTTTCCTATAACTAATAGCTACCTGAAATGATTCTACATTAAAGCATGGGAACTTCCACCACAGTATATCTTCTCTTGATCCATTATGAAATTAAGTTATTATTCTATGCTTCTGATATATTAAATTTCTACTGAAAATTATGTAAGAAACTAAGCATGACGTATTTTTAAAAGAACATTACAAGCAATACAAACTATTGTATAATCATCATTTGCAAGTTCTCAAAAAAACAAAAACAGGGCAGCAAACACAACGAACTCAAGGATTCTGGATACTATAAAAAGGGATTTATTTCACATATGACTGCTAACATATCCAACCCCAGGAAAAATATGGACATATCTTGTATTTGTGCATTCTTTTGCTTATAGTCACATTATTTACTTTCTTTTGTACTTAAATAGCAGATTTTTAGGACCAGCTCTGATCTGTTACCCTGGTGTAAGTCTGGAGTAATTCCATGGACCTCAACAATTATTCTAGTCTTATAATAGAGATCAGAATTAGGTTATAATACTAAATATTTGGATGTTATATGACTAAGTATTTATTCATATCTCTAATTCTCTCTTTCTAAACTCAGTAATCCCTTAAACATTGCATAATAGGTATTGAGTGCTATACACATATTAAGTGTCCTGGTTACATCCGTAACAAAGTCTTGGCTAACTAACGAAACTTCATAGATTTTTGAATCAGAGGTTTAATAGGATTATAACTCAACTTCTGTTTTTAAGTGAACCCCATAGGAAAGACCTCCCTTTACAATATGCACCTTACAGCAAAATCCACATAAAATTCCCTGGTTATTAAAAAAAAGACACCATATAGCCTGAACTGTGTTGCATTTGATTCTATTCAGCTTAACAATAACCGAAGTCTCTTTTCTATTGTCAAGTTGCTCTCTATACATGTAAATATTTAATGCTATTACCATCATTCACTCAGTGATCACATTGTCTGATCAAGCCTCTATTTCTGTCTCTTAGATACACTTGAGAATAGCATTTTTTCATGTCTGCTGCTCAGTCACAGAGCCCTTGCTTCTCAAAGGTTCTTCAAAGTTCAATAATTTATTAAACACTGCATGCAAGGGTCTCTACCATTCGCAGAAATGCATAACTGTAGAATGTGTTAAACTATTAAAACATCTCTGATGAAAGAGGTTATTTTTTAAAAATAATGACACCAGCATGTTGTGCACAAAGTATTTTACACCTGTGTGCATAGGTACTTTATACAGTGAATAAGCTGTGTTTATGCTGTGGGTTCTGGAGACAATTTAAAACCACAAAAGTCAATATCAAGTATTTACTGGTCACCAGCAAAAAAAACAAAACAAAAACAAAAAAACTTCACAACTTTATAAAAGGTACTGTTTGAGTACACTTTGTTTCATAAAATTCTCTGGTACCAAAACGGATACCAGAGATTAATTTTATTAGTCTTATGTAGTCATATGCATTAGTAGTTATTTTTCTCTTGGCATTTTTTGGATTTTCTACCAAATTCCTCTGTTCTTCTGATTGTGTGCGTGGGTGTATATGTCTATGTATGTATACACACACACACACACACACACACACACACACACACAGTTGAACCCTTGGTTTCTTTACTGCATTGTAACAGCTTCTAAGCATTTAGGGAGCTAAATGTGCCATTTTTTGTTCTATTACATAAGTTCATGGTACTGTATTATGTCATATGCTGTAATTATGTGTGACAGTATGCAATATATGTGCTACACACATATTATGTGCTATCACATGCCCACAGGACCAAATTTTCAAAAGAGACTACTACCCAACACAGCTTCCAGTAAAGCACCAAAATAATTGGCCAGAGATCCACAAGTGCTCAGCACCTGTAGGTCCCATTGTTCAAATTCTCTCCTGATAGACACAAGGGCAAGTTTCCACTGGTTTCAATGGAAAATATGCCTGTGTACGTACCAGACGAGATTAACTGTATTATACTGTACTTTGTGGTCCAAATTTTCATGTATCAACATACATATCCTCTGCAGTCCAAATTCCACCCACACACAAGCATTCAAACGAAGCTAAGACAACATGGGTGAGATTTTCAAAAGCATTCATCATTGGCCTAACTCTGCTCTCATTGCAGTCATTAGGAATGTTACCACTGACTTCAATGAAGGCAAAGCAGAGTTAGGCCAAAGATTAGAGCTTTTGAAAATCTCACCCTACATGTATAACAAGAGGAGCTATGAGGAGTAGACATTTAAAAAAATTTATAATGGTCACATATTTTTAACAAGTTGAACCTATTCTTCTTTTACTTTTTAAAAACACAATATAATTTTTAATCATAATGCTTTTTTAATTTTATGAAGTTCAATAAAAATCCACTGTATCAGTCCAAAATAACATTTGGGCAAAACTTGTTTTTAGATTAAAAAATTGTGTCACTTATCTTTTCAAAGTGAACCTCCTTTTTATTGTAGTTGAACAGCAAGCATTGTGACCATTTAAACATTGTGGCATTTAAACTTTATTGAAATAGTGAGAAAGCACAATTATTCTTTCCATCCCAATGGACTTTTACTCAGTATGAACATAAAGACAAGATCCTACTAGTCTTCAATGAAGCTAGAAGAAATGAAAAAGCTGAATTCAAAAATTCTGCATCTCATTTAACATTATTAATGCAAATTAGGGTTAAATATGAATTACATTAATATTTAATAATTTGAAAACTTTTGTTTCTTTCTACTCTTTAAACACTACAAGTTAATTATAAAATAATGTAAAACAAGTATGGATTTAAATGAAATTTTTCAAGATTTGCATTATTAGTTCAAGACCTATTGTCACTGAAGAAGTGGAGTCTTTGACACTAAGCTGCCTTAAAGTACCATCCTTGCAGACAGACAGCAGGACCACAAAGGAGGGCTGTGGTAGGAAAGAAGTGAGACAGCAGCATGGAGTGGCAATGATGGGACGATAGCTTGGAAAGGATGATCTATGTTAAAAGGAACCAAGTATGACAGGGCAGGGGGGAGAGGGAGAGAAGAAATCAAATGTTCCAGCTATAGAGGAAGGACCACAGTATATAGTCTTACATCTCACTATGAAATAACAGTAAAGCATATAGGAGCACAGTCTGATGTTATGTGATGACAGGGCAGCACGTATAGCCACAGATGCAAAACTCTGAAAGCGTGCACTACTGAAATACCTTTTCCAAGTCTTTGAACTGTATTTATAGGGCTAGCATCCTTGCTGTGTGAAACTCTCACAATTAAATCCAATGCAAGGTGTAACTTGCTTCCTTTAGGGTTTTATATGCAGAGTTTGCCATTAAAAAAAAGTCAGCATTTACCATCAATTACCATATTGTGGTATGGGAGATACATACTTACTTCCTACTCTAAATACAGGGGAGTATTAATTGATTTCATCTCATTAGACTGACCCAACACTTAGTAAAGCACCCCCATCCTTTCATGTATTTATACATGTTCCTGTATTTTTACTTCATACATCTGATGAAGTGGGTTCTAGCCCACGAAAGCTTATGCCCAAATAAATTTGTTAGTCTCTAAGGTGCCACAGGGACTCCTCGGTTTTTTTGCTGATACAGACTAACACGGCTACCACTGAAACCTCCAGAAACCAGTGTCATAACTGTTGGGAAACGCTGACTTTGCAAATTGGCCACTACTATATATCAGTGAAATATATCTCTTTGCTAATATGAATGGTTCCCTAATACACAATACCGCTCAATACAATACATTAGGCATTAATACAATACAGCTTTTTCTGGAAGGTGAGTGAATACCAAGAGTTGTAATAATAGTTAAACCTTTTCCAAATATATGCTGGAGGCAATCCACTTGGACTCCACTGCTTATTTGTCCCTGGAGCAATCTTAGGTGATCGTTGCCTTTTTTTCCTGAACAAATTGGAGAGGTGAGGCAGGGATGAGAAAAATTGTGTGTGTGTGTGTGTGTGTGTGTGGAGTGACTTGCCAAGTGTGGTCAAATAAGGAGAGAGTGGAATTTTATTATTTTTACATAACATGTATTGTTAGTACAAAAGGGCCACAACTTCTGAGCAAATGGACCCATAAAGATTTACTAGACTGGACCGTTACATTACCTGTATTTTCTCAAAACTTATTTTCCAACTAATTTGACGTATGCTAACTGGATTTTACAATAACATGTCTAGTAAAGATGGAAGTTTTATTTCTTGTTATATAATGTTTCCCTGCATTTCTGTGTGTGTGCCTATTTCAACTGGGTTTTGTTGACCGTCCTCTACAACATAAACTCGATTCCCAATCAGGTCTACCCTCATTAAAAAGTAACCTTTCACCTCTTATGCAGCGATACTAACATAAATTACATTTTGTTGTAGCCCAAAGGTGATAGAGATGAAAGTAGGATAAATAAGGAATAATGCAGAAGCCAGTTGGGTCAGCCTTTCATTATATTCCTTTCAGATGCTATTAATCTTGCTTCTAGTCAGTGGGCTGAAAATAATTACTTCTTCTAACCTATGTTGTACACACAACTAGCAATAAGGACAGGCCATGAAAGACAAATAATTTTTGGTCCTCATAAAAAGCACTTTAAAATGGTACTATCTGGGCATCATGGCATGCTGTTTACATTCTGACACAAGTAGGAGACAGTTCAACAACTGAATTTATACAGCCAAATACATGGCACGAGTTTGCTCACAATCTGTCACAAGCAACAGATAAAATATTAAAAAATTCAGCAAATTCCAGGCCACAGTACAATATTTATTTACTTTTTATAGCAAGCTCCTCTCTCAATTCAGCCTAATTCATGATGCAAACTAGGGGACATCTCTGAAAAGTTATGACAGGAGGAAATACAGAAGAGACCCTCAGACTTTTTCAATCTATCACCCAGTGTGTCGTGGTTGCCCTCTGGTTTCCAACAATCAGCAGTAACTTAATCACACCTGAAAGTAGATGGTGGTATGGAGGACCTGATGGGAATCCTTAGACTCCAAGATCATGTACATTACTAGAAAGCACCACAACAATGGAAATTAAACTCTAAACAATTAGTACAAGTACAATCTGGACAGCCACCGTGAAAATGTAGATTGTGCTGTGCAATTTCCAAGTAGCTAAGTGCATGCAACATTTTTATCAATGACTTGGAAGAAAACATAAAACAAAGACTGGCAGAGTGATAAATAAGGAAGAAGATAGGACACTGATACAGAATGATTTAGATCTATGGGTAAGCAAACAATATGTGTTTTAATACAGTTAAATGTAAATGTATACATCTAAAAAGAAAGAATGCAGCCTGTACTTACATAATGGGGGACTCTTTCCTGGGAAGCAGTGACTCTGGAAAAGATTTGGAAGCCCTGATGGCTAATCAGCTGAACATGAGCTCCAAGTGCGATACTGTGGCCAAAAGGGCTAATGCAATCCTTGAACGCACAAACAAGGGAATCTTGAGTAGGAGTTGGAAGGTTATTTTATGTCTTTATTTAGCACTGGTGTGACCGCTGTTGGAAAACTGTCCAGTTCTGGTGCCCACAATTCAAGAAAGATGTCAATAAATTGGTGATGGTTCAAAGAAGAGCCATCAGTGTGATTTAAGGATTAGAAAATACAGCTTATAGTGATAGATTCAAGGAGTTTGTTCTATTTAGTTTAAAAAAAGAGAAGGTTAAGGGGTTACCAGATCATAATCTACAAATATGGAGGGCAAATATTTGATAACGGATTCTTCAATCTAGCAGACAAAGGTATAACAAGATTTAATTGCTAGACAAATTTAGAATGGATATAAGACATATATTTTTAAGAGTAAAGGTAATTAATTAATGGAGAAATTTACTGAGCATCATGGCAGATTTTCCATCACTGGCAATTTTAAATCAAGACTGGATTTAATTTATTTAAATATTTATTTATTGAGATATGCTCTAATTCAAAAGGAAGTATTTTGGGGAAGTTCTTTGGCTTCTGTTATACAGGAGGTCAGGAGATCACAATAGTCCCATCTGGCCTTGGAATCTATAAATTGCGAAGGATGTTGCTGACCAGACTACCCAATGATGAGAAACTGGAATGCTGTGATATGTGCACCTGAATAGATCCCAAAAGAAAACTATTTTTGTTTGGTTTGTTTTTTGTTGTTATTTTAAAGTTCTTCTAATTAAAGCAGGCTGTTTGAGGTTTCAGGGGGAGGGGAGTGGCCAGGGGCTGATTTGAAAGTAAACATTTCCCTGCAGTTTTTGGAACCCAAACATTGCAACCCAATACTCCTATATCAGAACCAAAATGTTAAAGTGATTGTTAAAGAAAAAAAGTAAAACTGAGTTGTCAATTGTATTTATTCAAATTGGGTAACACTGAAAAGGCATTAGTTATTTAACAGTCTTAAAATTCTTTAACTCTATGCTTTTTTGGAAGGCCTTGGTCTGTTTGTACAGTACTAGCACAATGGGACCTCACATCCTTATTGAGGCCTCAACAGTACTGTAATATAAATAATAATTTAAAACACAAACTTAAGTACTTGTTCTACTAATTATTTTTAACCTAAAAGTGTCCCTTTAAGAAGGTCAACTCTTAGGGCCCTTTCCTGCTCCAATTAAAATCAATGGCAAAACTTTGACTTCATTGGGAGAAGGACTGAGAACTTAATGCACTGTCATAGTCACAAGATTACCCAATACTTTATTTCATCACCATCATTATTTACATAGCTTTGTAAATGTGCCTGCGGCTGTAAGGAAGGCAGCGTAAGCTAGTGGTTGCAGCACAGGCTTGGAATTAGGAGACCCGGGTTCTGTTCTCAGCTCTGATACTAAATTTACTATTTGAACTTGAGCAAGTCACTCAGCTCTTCTCGCATTTAAGTTTCTCCATCTGTAACTTGCAGCTAAAACTAATCCCTCCTCCCAGGGGGTTGTGAGATTTATCAATTAATGTTTATGAAGCAGTAAGAGGCGATCTTTAGATGCATGGCTGTATAAGTATTTATTATCATTAGGCAAAAAGAATACAGTTTAACACAGACCACTATAATATATATCATTCAGGCACAAGCAGGTGTAGGATGTTTAGTTGAATTCAGATCTGGTATAAGAAAGTCAATACCACTGACTTCAGTGCAGTTGCATCCATATACACCAGATCTGAATTTGGCCTATTGCCAATGAGGAGATTAAGGATCATGGATATCAAGATGAGACAAGGGAAAGGAGGCTGTCCAGAGTCTAGCTATATAAGCATAAAAAGTGCCAGGGGAAATTTGCCCAAGGATAAGACGCACATGCCTACAAGTGAAGCTTGAGAACTAAAAAAGCGCAAAGCAGGGCAGAGCAGAGCAAGAACTAGAAAAGTATAAGAAACAGAAGCAATCATGAGCAAGGACTGGAGCAAGCACAGGCAGCTTAAGAATGAGACCTAGAGTAGTGCAAGAGAATCAAGAGCAAGGTCCAACACTGCAGGAAAGCAAACGAACAGCAATATAGTGGTTCATATCTTTTAAAGAAACAAGTGCAAACCTGGGTACTAGCCAGGTTTTATGTGATCTTTGTATTTCAATTACAGATTTTAGTGGTAGGAAACAATAATTTAGTCTACCTGCATCTCCTTCCTTCTTTTGGTACCTCATGGCCAATTATGGTAAAAGTTGCTCAACAAGATGCACATGTAAGAAAATCCCTTTCACAGACCAGATGCAAATTTAATTACTTCAAGTTAAGCCTTCCATCTTGTCTAGGGGTCCTTCAAAAATGCAACTGTAAACAAGCACTACATTGCAATCAGGTGTCAAGGGCTTATTTGATCTCTTGCAAAATATGTCACAAATCACTGGCAGAAACTGGGTCGAGAGGGAGAACAAAGGAAAAAACTGTCAATGGACTAGGTAGCTCATGTGAGTGTGCCTATTAGTGCACTGGATCTTTCTGCTCCTGTCTAATGCTGTCCATATAAAGTGTTCCTAGTTTGACAGTGTTCTGTTATCTTGCATTTGATGTAATTTTTCTACAGTAAGCAGAAATCCGTGGAAACAGCTGGTAGAATAACCAAAGGAAACACTAAAGATACCAATATTATTCTACTATAACATCAACTGCATGTTATTCTTCATTTCTTAAACAACCACATAAGTTTTAGAAGCAAATTAGCTTTACTTTCCAACAGGCTTACTGAAGCTCCCAAGTAAATCATAGCTAACATGGTCTTTAAAGAAAGAGTATGACAGCATCGTAACACCTCGATAGGGGCACTATGCCTCTGAAGCATTAGGCTGTGACATTATCGGATTAAAATATGACCATATCGATCATTGTTGCAACCACTGTTATATATTCGCAGCAAATATTGTACAAAGACTGTGGAGTAAGATGTCTATGAAAAGGTTAAAATTTGCTGGTTATGATTATGCTATCTGTATGCATGTATCATTTTTGTATTTAAAGTTATAAGTATTGGCTCTATACCTGGATTTCAAATGTTTGCCCCTGGGGTAACGCCTACGAAGTAATCAGCCAGATATTTCATGTAAGATATCTGCAAAGATGTCGTAATTTGCTAAATAGGATAATCTTGTTTATATGATTGTATCACCTTTGTATTATGAGTTATAGATATGTCTGTATTTTGAACTTATGTTATGCTTCTGGGTGACACCCCCAGACAGTTTGGCATCAGCACTGCATAGCCTGCTTGATGGCCCATTAAGGATCATCAGCTATACAACTGACCCATTGAGAGAGGGCAGATACACCTTACGATTCAGCAAGGCATGCAGGGAAATGCCTATGGAGAGAACTCTAAGGCTTCCACGCCATGTGCTGGGCAGCTTGTGTAAAGGTGACCTACTCCCCACTCATTTATTTCCACTAGCTCAGGCTCTAAGTGTTCCATTACATTCAGATGCACAAGATCCGACACTCCAGGAAATCTGAAAAGGATTTGTACTCCAATTATCTTACATTCAGAAGAACAAGTATGGGCAAAAAACAAGGGAACTGGAGGGCTTGGGATCCAGATTCACAAGCGGCAGTAGGGTAAAGCCTGAGTGAGCAAGCTGAATTCCAAACAGGCCTACTCGCCGTCTTTCTGGGCTAAAACAAAACACCACTTAAGTTTAAACCAGGTTTTTAGGCTCTTTGGATTTTGTTTTTCCACCTCCAGGAAGCTTCAATTCCTGCTTCTAGTTCTCTTTGCTTTTGAGAAAAGATTGAGATCTTCTTGCATTCTGGAATGGACCAGGCTAATACCATGAATCATTAGAAAGAAAACAACAACTCT
Source organism: Trachemys scripta elegans (assembly GCF_013100865.1). Lineage (NCBI taxonomy): Eukaryota > Metazoa > Chordata > Testudines > Emydidae > Trachemys > Trachemys scripta. Next base: position 31,189,916 of record NC_048310.1, on the reverse strand, counting down.
GAATCTTTAAGAAAGGATAGTCCAGTAACAATATTACACTGAAACGGGAAAAGAGGCCTGCATTTCTATTTAGGGTCATAAAACCAGCTATCCTGTTACAATGTAAAATAATGTTATAAGAAAATCTTACAAAAAACACACAGTACTGGGGAATGAAGATGGACATGGGATAGGGACTTATTTTACCTCTTTAGGTAACTATTTCTGTTATTTTAACATAGCTGGAGGTAACATTTAAAGGACCGTTAAAAGTGCTTTTCTCTCTTGTATGTTTTATAAAAATTAATATATTTTATGTATAATTTATTTACTATTAAGCAGATATACTATTCTTGACATTATTTTTTTAATTTTCCCAGCATGTTGTTGTTAGTAGAATATAACCATTTTAATAAGAAATTTATAATATGCGTGTTCAGATTTTGTTTTCAAATGTGTTTGACTATGCAATTTTGGGGCCAATTAAAGTATTCATATACTGCACTAACACTATGGACATAGCATATTTCCTTGGCCTGGAATAGATTTTTTTTAATCTTTCAGAGATGCTTCTTTACAGTGCATTTTTTACCAAAAAATGTGCTAGTTCTATTTATCTCATTCCAATAAAATTTAAACAGTACAAAATATTATTCATATCTCTATATTATGAACTGTTGTGTACATGAAGTGGATAATATTAACACTAATGTTTCTGTAGGCTATTCGGCAAATAAATGGATGAAGTAATTCCATCTACTACTTATAGAGCTCAACTACAGTTGTAAATGAGAAAATTGCAATAGACATACTGAGTGAAAATCAGAGCCAACACAATAACTGTAACAATACATCTACTGTGTAAAGGTACTGTTTATATAAAGACAGACTAATCTGTGATTTTTCATCACTGGTAACAGTACTATCCAACTAGATTTCAAATTATATTTTTTTACATTGCTATATAATCTATTCAATTTAGAAAATTTATCACTCACTTTAGAAACAGATAAAATTAAAAATACCATTTCATTATTGTATAAAAATAGGTGCAGCATAATATCAAACCACAACATCTGACTCAAACTACAGCCAGCAATATGTACTGTACCTTTCACTGGTAGGTAACTACAAATGTGACATACACAGTTTTGTAGGCATAATGTCATAAAACCATACCAACTGTCAGTAGAAATTCCATGAGGTTTCTTGTTAACATTTCAGACACTACCTGATCCCAGCACAGAGGCTGCACCAGTAAATGCTCATGTAAAATTTTTAGTTTTTGAGTCATCTCCCTTAAAAACTTTGATAACAAAATAACTTCATGTCAGCATTTCCAGTAACCCCATAAGTAGTGGTGGGCTGAGTAACATGATCTGTTTATCTATGGCAAATTTGGTAAGACTTTAAGACTAACTACTCGATACATGAAACACCTTCCTTTTTTTTTTTTTTTAAGCAACAAATCCCTTGTAAAAGGAGCACAACAACAACACAATCACCACCCCCCCCAAATTAATTAACCCCACCATTGACTCTCACATCTACTTCCCCTTTCTCCACACCCGTGCCCCAAAGACACCACTTCCTTGCAGAAATAAAAGTCTAAAGAGTTCTACAGAGCTAACTGGATCACTGGATTGGGAATGGCTGTTTTCTACCCTCTTACTGCCATGCTGTTTTCAGTTTTGTACACCCAAAGCTGCCTGGGTAACACTAAGATGGAAGAGGCCTGATACACCAATGCACTATTTAGTCAGTATACAGAGAGGTATGAAGACTAAATTGTTGCCTTGACTGTTAGGAATCTAAATAAAAGAGATTTATTGAAAGTTCGTAGATTCTAAGGCCAGAAGGGACCATTGTGATTATCTAGTGTGACCTCCTGTAAAACAAAGCCCTAGAACTTCCCCAAAATTATTCTCATAGCATATCTTTTTGAAGTTGATTCAATTCATCACCTCTCTCCAGAATGAACACTTTTTCACTGGAAAGAGAGCAAATTTTGTTTCAACTGACATTATGACATCACATTAAATGCCAAGGGAAGCATGGAGCTGGGGCAAATTCACCACCAGCATAAAAAAGTGCCACTCCATTGACTTCAATAGTACACCTCTACCTCGATATAACACTATCTTCGGGAGCCAAGAAACCTTACCGCATTATAGGTGAAACCGCGTTATATTGAACTTGCTTTCATCCACCGGAGTACGCAGCCTCGCCCCCCACACACACCTCCCCAGAGCACTGCTTTACTGCGTTATATCTGAATTCGTGTAATATCAGGTCGCGTTATATCGAGGTAGTGGTGTAATATGTCTGCTTATGCTCCTTTGTCAGTCGGTAGTCTGTATTTATTTGGCTTTTTCACGCCTAGAGAACCCCTCCCCACTATAGCTGTTTTCTATACAGCTACAGTGAATTGGAAGTAAACTTTTTGTCTTCAGGCTTCAAAGAGAGAAATTTAATGTTTGACACTTGCAGTCGTCCTTTGACTTTTTAGCATCATGATTTACTTATCAACAAGCAAGAGTTAACATCCCCCTTGGGATCATACCTTATTTTGTCGTAACTGAGCTCAATACCCAGCACTGATAAACCTTCCAACTTCCTCATTGACTGTTGGGACTTCTTAGATAGATAACTTAATGAGCTTCAATAACAATATTGCAGAAATTGCATTAATTCTACTGAAACCTCTTTCCACATCTTCTGGGGAGACAGATGTGAAATCTTTTTGGTTTTCTGTTACAGATATCATGAGTAATATTCTGGACACTCCATCTACTCCTTAAATATGCATCTTGCCTTTTAAACACTCAGCAATCTTTAGTGTGCTCAGAAAAATGCACATTTAGCCTCCTGAAGTATGAAACATGAACCTAGAAGTCAATTACATCTTATGTAGTTTGTCTTTTGTGATAGCTTTAAAAAAAAAAATTGGCACCATCTAAAAGGAGTAACTGGCCCATTGTATGTGCTAGGGACTAAATCCTTAATTTATACTAAAGCCTCAATTGATGTGATAAAATGGTGCCATCGTTTGACCTTATATTATTTTCCTTATTTATTTTCCCCCACTTACATTTATGGTCAGGTTTGAAAAACTACATTATGTTTTTCCCTAGGCACTACATCCTGATTATTTGGACAGGTGTGTTGTTTATCTTTTTTGTTTGTTTTTTTTTTGTTTCAGTGCTTACTATACTCCCCCTTAAACAATATTTCAATAAAAGATTAATCAAAAAGATGTTTATGAAATTTCATTAAAGAAAAGCAATAATATTTTAACACTCCTGCACCTCTAAAGACATACTCCTACACTGGGGATTGTGCAGAAGTCCACCACTTCAGCAGGAACACTGAGAGGCATTGCCTGATTCAAGCATAATGCTCTCTGGAGATCCAGAGTGTGCGAAGAGTCTCAGCCACCGCTAGGGTGACCAGAGGTCCCGATTTTATAGGGACTGACCCAATTTTGGGGTCTTTTTCTTGTATAGGCTCCTATTACCCCACACCCCCATCCCAATTTTTCACACTTGCTGTCTGGTCACCCTAGCCACTGCACTGCCTTGTGAGATGAGGCAGCATGCATTCCTACCATGTGAGGCCAGCTCTGACCCCCAATATTTATTACTAGCTCTATGCAATCCTTGAGCTTCCTGACCTTGAAGAACAGAAGTTGTACCAGACCTCTATTTTTGATGTAAGGTGCAGAGCACTCTTGAGCTCACGCCTCCTTTGTACACCAAGATAGGGGCTTAGAACTAATTTTGCCCTTAATCTCTTGAGTGCTCAGAGAGTACATGACCACTGTAAAGGAAAACATGGTATGTCACTGTATATTTGTGTGTGTCTGGCATAATATTCATCAATTTATCCTCAGTCATTACTTTGATACACATTAGGTCTATAGTTTTATTAAACACTTAAGTTATCTCCATATTGCCATCTACGAATTTTCTACATTCCAAAGTAATAAGAAATAATGACCCCCAAAGTTATCTTTGCTTCAGAAACATAAATGGAAGCTATGGGTAATAGGTGCACAAGATCTTGGTTGGGGCTCTAGGTGCTGCTTAATAATAATAAGCTTTTTACACTAGGAAAGTGTCTGCTCAAATCACAAATTGTGATTCGGTTCAATATTTAAACACATACATTAACCCATGACTCAAGGGATGTCAGAGTCTTTGTGCATTCACCAAAAGGCCTAAGACAAGTGAAAACCAGGGTTAAATGCAGAACTTGAACCTTGAAGGGCTGAGGTCAACGGACGGAATCTCTTGGTACGTGCGTATGTCCTATGATACCAAGAGCTCACACAATAAAGAATCACTGCATTTCTTCACAACCTCATTTAGTAATGTAAACCTTTCTTTCCACCCCCGAGTATATTTTATCAGTAGCTAGAAATGTCAAATACTTCTATGGTAAACAGAAATATCCTGGCCTTTTTTATTTTTATACATGCTGATAGTAAAGAAGGTGACAATATAATCTGCCTAAGGCAACTATCACCATCCACACTAGACAGGTCATTTTCCTTTTATCAAAGAGAAGAGTAGGTCATCACATTTTAGTACATGTTGACACCACCGCTAGAAAAAAAAAAAAAAAAAAAAAAAAGATAAGAATTCAGTGCCCTTAAGGTACCTTAACCTCTATTTTACCTAATACAGATATTTCACAGCTATTGCATTAAAGCCAGAAGAGAGACAGGTTTGTACCCTCAAAGAATGCACTACAAAGGTCTCAACCTTTGAGACAAGCTGATATTTATACTGCGGAGTATGTATGTGACAACGAGGCATTTCCCTTAAGGTATCTCTCATTCTTTTATTTTGGATAATAAGATTTATTTCTCTTTCAAGAGACAACATAGTACCATAGATCTTTAACCTCTCAAACATTCATGTATATTTTTGAATACTTCTTGAAAATGGAAGAAAGAATCCAGAAAAAAACATGCTGCGGTATGCCAACATCTTCAAAAGTTTCTTTCCTTCCAAAAAATCCAGAATTTTGTTTATAGTCTGGTTCACATTGCAAACAGAACTCCACATCACAATGGCACTTATCCATACATCCACAGTTGTTTTTCTTCCAACATCTCAGTCAAGTCTGGGGTTGCCAACTTTATAATACATAAAAACCAGACACTCTAGTAGGAGTGCCGGAAACTCCCCTGCCCCACCCCTTTTCCCTGAGGCCCACCCCCTGCCCCTTCTTCCTGAGGCTCCACCCCCAGTTCCCTCCTCTTTCCCCCTCCCTCCCTCATTTGCTGCTCTTCTCCTCTCCCCTCCTCCCTGTGTGGGTTGGGAGGGACTCTCCTGTAGAGCTGGGGCTGCGAGCTGCAGCCGCTGATGCAGGAAGGACTAAGTAGGGGCTGGCACGGGTGATTCCTCGGTGCCTCCCCTCCTTCAGTAACCAGACTTTGTGGGATGGTAGATCTGGCCGGACACCATCAGATCCCCTTTTCCACTGGATTTCTGGTTGAAAACCAGACACTTGGCTGGCCACTCTAAAGTCATTGGTGCAAGATCACTGGTTTTTTTTACTACCCTGGCTTTAGCTAGCTAATAGCTTTGAGCCACTGTTCCTCATAACATATAAGATGAGTCTGGGATAATATAAATTACCATCTTCTGTCTATTATATATTTGACATTCTATACCATAACGTCCAGAGCATGGGAATATATATACACCTTTTTTAAAATAGCTAAACTGGTTTTTCCACATCTTTTTGTAATAGTTCTAGAAGCCATCAGTGTGGCAACTAATAAATGCACAGAACAACATAATGAAAGGCTATATTGGCCAAAACACCAGAACAAACCTCTTTATGAAAACTATAATGGGATTGTTAGTGTTCACAAACAACTTTGTTTTTTCACTTGAATGATATGCATGCGTGTGAGCATGCACATACACAGTAAACTGCATGATGGTACTCTATTTCTTCCTCACAGAGGAACTGTCTTTTTGTTCGGTTTGTACAGCACCTGGTCTGTGAGGCCCTGGTCTGTGACTAGGTCTCCTGTGTGCTACCGTAATGCAAATAATAAGCAATAATAAAGGTATGAGTCAAATTTGCCTAGTGATTAAACTGTGGTTCCAGGGAGACTAGGTATTCCACCCTTAATACAAAACCTTCCCTTCTAACCAACTGGAAGGGCTGATGTTGACAGATTTCGAACTTTTCTATTTTCCAGGAACTGAGCATTTGGCCTCCATAAAACTAGAGCCCACTAGGAATACAAGCCTGATTTTGTTTCCGCTGAAGTCAACTGACTACAACGAGAAGCAGGACTGGGTTCCTGAAGACCATGAATGTGAATCAGTATTACTTTCAACTGGAAAGAGTCCAGCTGATTTTGCTGGGACTCTGTGGTGTAATTTTAAAAACTATACAGGCCAAAATTGGGTGCCTGCATGTTCAGATACCTGGTCTGCAAGTACAACTGCTGCATGAATTAGGCACTCAGTTATGTGCTATTTTTTTGTATGCACACAATTTTCAAAAATTAATCCCTGCACCAAAATGTATTCATTCAGTGCACTTATACATCCTTTTAAAAAAGTGGGTCCCCCAAGCAGGCATTTACTAATAGCAAAGTTAGTGGTCACAAGTATGAAATACTGTTTAAGTGAAAATGGTTGTACTGGTTGACAACTATACAGCAAATCCTGATAAGCAGGAATCAGCTTGCTTGGTAAATTAATTATGTACATTTGTAGTGTGCACACATTTGAAAATGTACAAAAAATTATAATCCATCTCAGATATTAAAACAAATGCACAAGCAAATACTGAAATCAAAGGATTGGACTGTTTGTTATCAGACAGTACCAGCATTTGAGATTAACGGCAAGAAGAAGGGTGAAGACTTCATGTAGCCCTCCATGCCATGATCTAATTTTTGAGACCAATGCTTTTGGACAGAGGTCTCTTGCAAGTGACACTGACTATCAACAAGGGAGAGTGAAAGCTGCCTCGGAAAATACATAAAGGGCATAAAAATATGAAGTGAACAAATGTGGGTTGCTATTTCTAGGCACTTGCCAACCTTCAACTTTATGTGATTTTATTGGTTTCCTTATGAAACCTGGAGGTTTTGGGGGAGTGGTTATTTTTAAATGTACAAAAATATTTACAAATAAGCACAGTGAGTATAATTTAACCAATTGGCAAGATAGTGCTATTTCATTTGTTTTGGATTAAAGTTTTACATTGTAAAGAACCTATGCTGAATCTAAACCTCTTAATCTGATATTTTCCTTTTAAAATATATACCACTTGAAATGTACAAACAAGGACATTATGGGAGAAAATATAGGGACACCTTTTAAATCCATTATAATAAATTGCAGTAGAGAAGCTTTTTGCAGGAACAGTAACAGACAGTGAATATTATGCTAAAAACAGGACATGACCCTCCTAAATATGAACAATTTCTATGCACAGTATTCTGCACTTGGACAGAAAAATGGCTATTCTATATTGCCTTTGATTTCTTATTTTATTATAATCAATTAAGCTTTCTATACTGGACTCCTTAAAGTATACTGTACCTGACAATCAGTACTTCAGCTATTCACAACTGCTTTTCAAATCACACAAGCTGACCTCTCTCTCTATAATATTACATTACAGTGAGATCCAAAATGAACATTGCAGTTTGACAGTTAACCTCAGGCACCACTGATCTAGTATCTAGTTGCTTATACTGCTGGCTGAAAAGCTGATAGGATACGCAAGACAAGCTGAGAGTTTAACTGGCAGAGCTGCTCAAATCTAAATTGTGTTATTTGAAACTTAGACCACAAGAGACAACAGTTCACTTCTTACCCTGGCAACAGATTCAACCTCTTGGCCCTGTGAAAGTCATCTGAATACATACAGCGCACACACTCACAAAACTCTTCCTATCTTATGACTGAAGATGTATTCAACACACTTATATTTTATGCACATTTGATCATCCTGTTGACAGCCCTGGAAGTTAAGTAATATGGACTATTGCACATAGGTTTCAAACCTTGATGGAGCCCAATAGCAGGCTACTTTTGACAGTCAAATAATGACAAGCACATTGCAGGCTGATGCCCGTCATTCATGAACATCTTGGCCTGCTCCAACTGCTGCATAGCGACTAAGTGGAGGGTCAAAGGTTAAGCTCTAAGAAGACAGCAATGAAGGGCAACTGTCATGCACCACTGCATATTGTGAGGCAGCAAGGAGTGGTTGTCTACTGAAGAACATGCAAAATGTTCTCATTCTGTCCAAGCAGACACATATCTGAAGGTCCTAAACGAGACCATTGCCAATTCATGAAGAGCCAAACTGACAGCATGCCATTCAAGCTGTCTGCCTCAAATTTGACTTATTTCTATTTCAAATCACGAATGCATGCAAAATATAAGGTTAAGCAGAGCTCTTCAGCAATTGTTTAAAGCAAACTAGACTTTCTTTCTTTTTTAAAAAAGGCACCTAAACTTTTTTTTTTTTTTTTTTTTTTTTTTTTAAATGTTAAGCAGGAAAGTCAACAATCCACAAGCATTTATCTGGTTCTCTCAGCAGATTGTAGTCATTTTCAAATTATACATACTGAACTCTGTTTTCTAAATACTGAATTTTCTTTAAATTATGAGATGACTGGATCCTGACATCTTATAATCAGAGTTAATAAAAACACCTGGAACGCTGATTTGATATTTGTGTATTAATATTACAATAGAACCATACCTATTACAGCACTGCAAATAAATATGTTGCATTGTTCTGTAAAATCATAATAATTTCCATTATAAATTGTTCAATAACAATATTTTAATATTTGTTTAAAAGCACTGTTTCTGAAGAGTTATGTTTGCACAGTATGATCAACAATCAAATTGCACTATTTTACATAATACATATAAACCATATTTTTAACCAATAGCCAGCCAAGATTTATATTTTCTGTTTGCACATTTAAATTGTGTGATCATATTCAGGTTTGCCTGTATTAACATATAAAATACTTATGGAAAAAAAGAAATGCTTTGTTGATTAGATAAACAGTGATGCCTCCCATCTTTCACATAAAGCGAATGCCAGACATTAAATTTAATCAGGCTGACAAAGTGTCATAAGGGTTAGGTTTTTTATGCCCTTTTCATGAACAGCCCATCTCTCCTGCACTTACGGGGGCCAAATACTGCCCTTTAACAAAACAGATCAACATGCAAAGTGCTTGTTTCTCTTTGCTAGGTCACTGGTATCATCCCACTTGTGACACAAGACACCGCTTTGTACCAATTTCTGTCATGCCACCGACATATTAAAGGCCCTATTCACAAATTGTGTGCTTTGTAAGCGAAAAAGAGAGTGAATCATCATTATTTATGAGGCATACATTTGGTTCAGAAAGCAGAAAACTACTTGCCTGTCTCATACACGAATGCCTTATGCACAAACTCCTCAGTGAGTTGTATATTTATTTGGGTCTATTATAGTACCGGTCACACGGTCAGCACTTACCTAATTATAAATAATAATGAACCTCAAGAAATTGTGAAAACAGCCAAATCACTGCATTTCAAGGGTCTGCAGGCCAAAAAAGCCTAAATCATAAGCATTCCTCTGCAGCTGTGAAAGGCCCTATCTGCAGAGGACATGGTGAATTTCCACTGAAAAAAATATACAAATAAACCAAGCCACTTCTCCTCCAGGCTGGGAAGGAAGAAAGTGAGAGAGTGTGAGAGGAAGGATGGTTACACTGTTAGCTTGGAGACCCAGGTTCAGTTCTCTGCTGTGCCACAGGCTTCCCATGTGACCACTATGGGCAGGTCTACACTTAAAATGCTGCAGCAGTGCAACTGCACTGCTATAGCGCTTCAGTGAAGACACTACTACACCAATGGAAGAACTTTTCCTGTTGGCGTAGTTAAAACACCTCCACGAGAGGCAGTAGTTATGTTGACAGGAGAAGCCCTCCTATCGACGCTGTGGCTTAGGCTGGTCTAACTGCGTCACTCAGGGGTGTGGATTTTTACACCTGAGTGACATAGTTATACTGATGTAAGTTTATAGTGTAGACCTGGCCTTAGTCTTTCTGTGCCTCAGTTCCCCATCTGTAAAATGGACATCACAGCCATACCTCACAGAGGTGTTGTGAAGATAAATGCATTAAGGATCATAAAATCCTCAGTGTGACAGATATGGTAATTTCCTGCAATATCCTTGAAAGACCTTATTGTATTAAGTTTGCGTATTACTGTGGGCCAGGATTGTCTGTAACCTCTGTAAGAGGGAGATGTAACAGATATTGCAACACCATGTAGTATCTTTTGGGTCCATTGTTTTTAATGAGTGGTTTATGTAAGATTGTGTGCTAATCATGGGGGGAGGGCTACCACAGCTCCTCCAGGAACTAAAAACAGTGAGTGGGTGGTGATAAAGGCAAATCAGTAAGGTTGAACTCCTAAGAGAGATACTATCTCCTGGGAGACCTGCATATATTAGTTCAAACTAGATTCTCCAGAGACCAACAGACAAAAATAGGACATTTGGATATATAGCCCAAGTTTAAACTGACTCAGGGCCTTTATTTTTGATTCAGCAAATGGACAGGACCGTATGTTGAAGTTGGGGGCCATTCTTAGGAAAGGGTTGCAAAGACTTAATCTACTAGAGTCCCATAAGGCTGATAAAAAGCTTTAGATTACCTATCATGCATGTATGTTCTTTTATTGTTTTAATATGTTTTCTATGTAATGCTTTTACCTTAAGAATAAATGTGCTTGCTTGTAAATAATTATGTGGTAACTTGTAACTGCTGGCAACTACTCTGTTCTTACCATCTGGAGAGGAAGCATAGAGTAGACATTGGCCTGTTTAGGCCGTCTGGCTTGGTGGGAATATCACAGGTAGGCAACAAGTGGTGCAGCCTGGAAAAACCCCAGTCAGGAGGGAGACAGACATGGGTCTCTGCCACAGGAGGCGACTACTGAGGAGCTGGAAGCCTAGAATGGGTGCCCTTGATGGACCACAAGGGGAGGACACAGGTGAAGTAGTTCTGTGAACTGTGACACTCAGATATTTAAGTAAAGGAAGCTACACAAGTAACAGGTAGACAGACAGACTGTAGTTCAAGTATTATGGTGATGGGGAACATATAAAGACAGATTAGGGGAGCCTGACAAAGGTGTCAACACTTTGTGAGACAATGGAATATAGTTCCACAATACTCTCTCTCAAAGTCAAACAGACTGGTAGTGCTATATTCATCTGCTGGCCACCTTCACCCCAGGAGTAGTGGCCTGGATTCCCTAGAGCATCAGAGCTGTAACACAGCCTCGGGCTGAGGATAATTTTATACGTAGAAGCTCCCTGCACCAACTCCATCTGCCTAGGCTGGGTGAAGCGGAGAGCTAGGGATATTTGCCCTTAATTAACAGAACTAAAATACATTTTTAAGAAATGCATATAGTTGAATCACATTATTGGGGCAGAAATACCATTTGTAGTATCCATTAGCCCATTGTTTTATATCACATTTTTCTCCACATGTAGGACTCAATCATGCAAAACACTGCCTACCATACATAGTGCTAATACCCCATTGACTATTTCACAGGGCTACTTCAATGTGGTTACTCACTATAGTAAGCACCACATCTGGTAATAAGTGTTTGCACAACTGGACCCTTAGTTTATTTTCAACTGAACCACCAGCAAAACAGAAAGTGACAAATACTACAAATACACCACATCTTGCAAGATCAAGCCTTAACAGTACAAGTGCCTAATCCACTATCCAGTTTCATAGGATGGGATAGGCTTAATTCCAATTAGCATGTGTCCAGTTCCTTTTCTATGGAAAGTTTATCAACCAACATCTTATTAAAACTTTTAAGAGAAAGCACAACAGATTAAAAGATGCACAAATATGACCAACTATCTATAATTTTTTTTTAAACCACAAACTCTAGGACAGTAGTTTTCAGCCTTTTTTCATTTGTGGACCTCTAAAACCATTTCGAACAGAAGTGCGGACCCCTTTGGAAATCTTAGACAGTCTGCAGACCCCCAGGAGTTGAAAAACACTGCTCTAGAAAACAGAGCAGGGAAGCATCAGGTGACGATGGCCTAGATTTTGGGGTGGGGTGGGGAACAAAACCATAAATCCCCTGTTACCACAGATTCAAATCCTAGCATAGTTGATTCAGCTCTTTCTCCTTCCAGAAGTTTTTTTAATTCTGCTTGCTGTGAATGGGCAGTAAACATCCAACGGCCCATTACATAAACACTACTTATTCCAGTGTATTTATCGATTACAACCCATCTCTGTATTAGAGCACTGTGTGCCAGTTAGGCTCTTACCTAGAACTGGGCAGAACTGGATTTTCATTTTGTGGGATCGCACGATATGTAACATTGCATAGAACAGACAGGAGAATTTTTGCTCTTACGTAATTTCAATTGTTTCCATTGTAGCCGTAAGACTCATTGGAGTCCAATCCTACTATCCTTTAAGGAGGCAAAACTTAAAAGTAATGTGAGTTGCCTCTAGTCAGGCCTTTAAGGAATTTAAACATAGATTTGCTCAACTTGTAAAATAATCACAAAAATATCAAAGTGCACAGTTACTTAAGACCTAAGCTATAATGTTTCCAGCTCTATAAGAACAAAAATAGCAACACCTGTTTTACCATACTAGGTATCCTTTCAAGTATTCAATGCATGGAGCACCAGTTGCCTCAGGGTCATGAAATAATACTAAAAACTTTATAATCATTCATTGATTTAGTTTTCAGCATAGTATATCATTTGAATCCAATGGGAACATAAAGAGCTATTTGTGAGGTCAACCACAGTACAGACAGAGGCTGACATGATATCGATGGCAAGGTGGAAAGAAATTGCCAAATACAGCAGATCAATACCTCGTTTCACTGTTACAGCCTTCTGCAGACACAAAATATATATCTTTACAGCTACGAAAATAATAATAATGAAAGTGGGAGATAAATGCTTCCCTCAAGGTAAACTATTTGATTAGCTGAGGGCAAAGGTGACAACAGCAGTTACACTAAAGTAACTTTACACTCTTAAATAAAAGTAGTGGGATGAGCAGCAGATAAAAGGTCAAAATTAAACTGAACAAATTCTAGGGGATAGAGATGTAATTCTTCTAGGAAGGGTGCATTATGTGCAGTATAATGGAAGAGAGGCTGCTTAAATAAAACACAATAGTCCAGAGTTTCCTTCCACAGTAAGACTATCATAACTTTAAAACAAACGATTTGTAAACTACTGCACTATTATTTATTATACAGAGGATTTCAAGAATCCATAATAAAGTATATTTCATAACAATGTTTTAAATGGTAATAGTCATAAACATACTTTGTAGTTCAGTATCAAATACAGAATACAGAATACAATATTATACTCCCATTTGGTAACAGAAGGCAAGAGGATCATTTAATATTTTGATGCTGTAGGTCATTAAAGGTAAACTGAATAACTGAGAATATGGATGAATTATTGTAACCATAATTAGAACCCAATCCTGCTCCCACTGAAATCAATGAAAGTTTTATCACTGTTTCCATAGGGAACAATGTGACTCCATCATGGTTTAATTTCAAAAGGGAAGAGTCACTTCTGGAGCTGCTAATGTGGAATGCCATTAACATCATGTGCTGTATGTGCAGAATCTGAAGACAGATTCCTGTGGGCTGCTTCTGGTATTACACAACAATATACCCCAGTTTTATATGATCAACACAGTGCAAAAATTAATTTTATCCAAATAAAACCAAAACTGTACTATCCCTGCCCAGAAAGAGGACCATTGTTGAGTGAAAACTGGCCTATTTGCACACAAAGTTCTATTTTCCTTTAAAAAAAATCCAAGGGGTGGTTTTATTTTTCTTTACTTTTGTGATAAATCTGCAGACATATTTGCCCTAACTTCAGATTTAAAGGTTTCTGAATTTTATTTCAAATATTCCACATAGTTCTAGCCACTACTGCTTTCACAGTTCATTAGTGCACAAAGAAAAGAGGCAGACAGGCTGCACCATCTTTCAGAGGTCAATTCCTTTTCAACCATACCCATAAAATAATACTTTGGATATACCCTGAAAAAGAAGGGAGCAGATAAGTGTAGCTTTATATTGGACAGTGCCTTCCGAGGAGTTCTGAGAGAACTCCAAAGATTTGATAATTTTCTTAATTTTAGTGCTAGCTTTTAAGGATCTCTACTTTGTGTTCTTGAAGATTATGGAAGAGGGGTATTCAATAATGAAGTTAGAACTAAACAAATGACATGGGGTTAGATCATCCCATCTGTGGATATAAAGAACAAAAAACAAAATGGATATTTGCTCAGGTGTGGGGCCTGAGGGGACACATGAAAGGATATGCCACCATTCGGGCATCATTCCCCCATTTCCCCAGAGGTACGTCCACAGAAGTGTCCTGGAGATCCAGATCTGAGCACGGGAAGAGGTTTGAGTTCTGTCAGAATGTTGTTCCTCCATCCCCACCTAAAGCAATTACTTTAGACACTTTTCCCCATACACATGTGAGCATACGCGCTAACACACTTAAGAGGGATTCTGTGGGTAGCAGCGGGGGAGGGGAGGGGGAGGGAAGAGGCGCGCTTTGGGCACCTCAGAGATTCCACTGGTTTAAGTTCAATGGGACTAACTTGGGTGACTAATAGTTTGCTTATGTTAAAAAAAAAAAAAATTAACTGCACTTTTTGGAGACTGATAGAAATAAATCTTAAACTTTTAATGTCATGTATCAAAATGTAGAAGAAATTGCTATGGAGCCGCTGGCCTGCAAACACTGAAGCATGTGTGTAATTAAATACATTACCCAGGGGCATGGAATACAAGAGTTATCCTAGCCTATGAATAGGAATTTTAAATGTCTGTTGAGCCCCATCTTGCAGGCAGACCTGTATAACTAAGCAGAGCCCACCTGAAGCTTATGTACAGTTGCAGGATCAAGGTAGGGTTACCATACGTCCAGATTTTACCGGACATGTCCGGCTTTTGGGGGCTCAAATCCCCGTCCGGGGGGAAATCCCCAAAAGCCGGGCATGTCCGGGAAAATCGGGAGGGCTCGGTGGTGCTTGGCCGGGGCCGGTGGTGCGGGGCCGGGGGCATGGTGCCGGGCCAGGAGCCGGGGGCGCGGTGCCGGGCCGGGGTCCGGGGAGCCGGTCAGCCGGGGCCGGGGAGCCGAGCCCGCGGAGCTGAGCCCGCGGGGCCGGGAGCCGGCAGTGCTGGGCGGGCCGGGGGTGGTCGGCCGGGGCCGGCACCCCAGGGCCCGAGCCAACCCAGGCTGGAAACGCCGGGGGGCCAGCCTGGGCCGCGCCTCCTCCCCCCACACCCCCCTTACCTGCTTCAGGCTTCCCGCGAATCAAATATTCGCGGGAAGCAGGGGAGGGGGCGGAGACTTTGGGAGGGGGCGGGGTTGGGGCGGGCTGGGGGCGGGGCCGGGGGGCCATGGAGTGTCCTCCATTTGGAGGCACAAAATATGGTAATCCTAGCAGAAGGCACACATAATATACTCTTGGTAAGGCTGATTCTTTTAAAAATAATGTAAGTTGGATCCATTACAATAAAACCAAAAATAGCAATGAGAGGGGCAATTACAAAGTAAACACTTCTACAAGCATTGCTAGAGGGAAGATCAACTTGACGCTTTAAGCATTTAAAAAAAAAAAAAAGTCTGATTTAAGATTCCCCTCCCCCATCTCAGGGTGAATCATCTTCATGCAACATTACTAAACACTTTTCTTAAAAATAATCATCCGTCCTCCAGTTCTAGACCCTGATCTTGCAACAAGAACTGTTAGAATGTCTCACAAGCGATCTCCCAATGACTTTATTAGCACTCCAAAAAAGGGCACAGGTCCATGTTAACGAATCCTGATGCGGGAACATGGTCATTGAAGCAGTTTTGCTGTTTTTAAACAGCTCCATTTTGGGAGGTGGTGTGCACCTGCAACACCAGTTATTATTACTAATTATCTGTATTACAGTAGTGCCTAGAGACCACAATCAAGATCAATGCCCCACTGTGCTAGGCACTATACATATAAAATGGCCAGTCCCTGCCCTTTTATCTTACAATCTAAATAAATAAAATAAACAAAGGGTGAGAGAGGCAATGAAGAAACATCAGAACGGCCATACTGGGTCAGACCAAAGGTCCATCTAGCCCAGGATCCTGTCTTCCGACCGTGGCCAATGCCAGGTGCTCCAGAGGGAATGAACAGAATAGGTAATCATCAAATGATCCATCCTGTCACCCATTCCCAGCTTCTGGGAAACAGAGGCTAGGGACACCATCCCTGCCCATGCTGCCTAATAGCCATTGACGGACCTATCCTCCATTAACTTATCTAGTTCTTTTTTGAACCCTGTTATAGTCTTGGCCTTCACAACAGCCTCTGGCAAGGAGTTCCACAGGTTGACTATGCATTGTGTGAAAAAAAATACTTCCTTTTATTTTAAACCTGCTGCCTATTATTTTCATTTGGTGACCCCTAGTTCTTGTGGTAGGAGAAGGAGTAAATAACACTTCCTTATTTATTTTCTCCACACCAGTCATGATTTTATAGACCTCTATCATAAAACCCAGTCTTATTAATCTCTCCTCACAGAACAGCCATTCCATACCCCTCATCATTTTTTTTTTGCCCTTTTCTGAACCTTTTCCAATTCCAATACATCTTTTTTGAGATGGGGCGGCCACATCTGCATGCAGTATTCAAGATGTGAGCATATCATGTATTTATACAGAGGCAATATATTTTCTGTCTTATTCTCTATGCCTTTCTTAATAATTTCCAACACTCTGTTCGCTTTTTTGACTTCTGCTGCACATTGAGTGGATATTTTCAGAGAACTATCCACAATGACTCCAAGATCTCTTTCTTGAGTAGTAACAGCTAATTTAGACCGCATCATTTTACATGTATAGGTGCGATTATGTTTTACAATGTACATTACATTACATTTATCAACACTGAATTTTATCTGCCATTTCGTTGCCCAGTCACCCAGTTTTGAGGGATCCTTTTGTAGCTCTTCGCAGTCTGCCTGGGACTTAACTATCTTGAGAAGTTTTGTATCATCTGCCAATTTTGCCACCTCACTGTTTACCCATTTTTCAAGATCATTTATGAATATGTTGAATAGGACTGGGCCCAGTACAGACCCCTGGGAGATACCACTATTTACCTCTCTCCATTCTGAAAATTGATAATTTATTCCTACCCTTTGTTTCCAATCTTTTAACTAGTTACCCACCCATGAGATGACCTTCCCTCTTATCCCATGACAGCTTAAAAGGAACAGAAAGATGAAGCAACAGCAGGTCAGTGGCACAGCAGAGAATAGAACCAGTTCTCCCAACTCCCAGTCCAGAACCTGTCACCTCTCAATGAAATCAATGGGAACTGAAGGAACTCAGCAGCCAGATGCCGGGCCAGATGCCAAATTTGTAAAGTTACAGATGACAGTGGAAATATATTTAGAGCTTTAGGAGACAATATTTTCAAGATAGTAAAATACAAACATTCTTTGTGTTAGTCTCTGGTACACTCTCCTTACAGGACACAATCGACAAAACAAACTAGAGCTTGCAATAAAAATCCAAGTAACTTACATTCTTAGCACTTATTGATATCTTATACTTGCAAACTTCTAATCTGGGCAAGATGGGCCTGTTCTTATTTATAACAAAAACAACAGACAGTGTAAAACAGCATGTTTAATAAATCTGGGGACATAAAGTACCATCATAATTCAGACCAGCAAGACAGACACTCACTCCTTAATTAAGTGGGTGATGTTCTATTTAAAACAAAAAGACAACCCTGGGCTATAGAGAAGATTAAGCACTCGCTCTTGCAAAGGAAGCTCCAACTATTATCAATGTAAAGGCTTTAAATAATGAAAAATAAACCATCTAATAGACTGTATTCAATAGTAAGTAGAAAGTCAGGACACAGACTGATTTGGATTAACACATTTTCAGTTATAACAAGTAATTTTACAGAGGATTAGTATCTTGATGGTCTGATCAATACTAGGCACTGCTTCTATTACAGATGAAGAGAAAATTACCCCTCAGGTAATAAAGTGTGTGTGTCTTGGTTCTCCTTCATTTGCTGAGTCCATTACTGTAATGGTCCCAGCATTAACAGCTGGGGCAATTTAAACAGCAGGGTTGTGATGAATTTAAAAGTAGGGAACATTTTACTCTGCATATGCAAGGCCTCTACCTGGTTGTTTCCAATATACAGATCATGTTTTATGTGACAATCAACACTATTTCTCAATTACCGTCTCATTAATAACATTAGGGCCCAATAATGTGACTAAAACAAAAACTGCTAGTGGCATATTGGCTGCTGATTCTGCTAAAACTCGCACACTGTTTACCTAAGCAAGAAGCATAACATAACAACAGACTTATCTGAGTGCATAATACTTTGTATGTTCACATTATTTCACTTAGATACAGACACTGTAAGAAAACTGACAAAATAAATTTAATCAACAAATTAACATTTTTATTGTTTTATTAAGAAAAATGCAAACAATAAATTACACCAATGCAATATTAAAGCTGAGATATTTAACCATATAAAAGAGATTACTGTTTTCCAACATCAACCTTAACTCCTGTCCCTGGTTATGTTATTTTGAGAATAGTTGGTTACATCAGTGGTGTATGAGAAAGTGATAAAACACCCTATTTAAATGCCTATTTGGTATGTGCCAGGCAGCAAGTTAAGAATGATATGGGGAACGGAATTCCTGATTTTTGATGGGATGAAATCTCAACCTTAACACTATTGACTATATTTGTAGAAGACTTCCTTTTTCTTTTTGTAAATAAAATAAAAAAAATTATGATATTTTAGCACAGATTAAAGAATTCTCGATTACTTTCCCTTTCAACCCTGCTCACATGTGGAACAATCACACACCAAAATATACAGATGCCACTAAAATCCTTTCTGAACATTCAGATGTCTGTATGTTGATACATTTTCTTATTTGTATTGCCATAGCCCCAAATGATCCCAACTGCGGAGCCAATTGTACTGGGTGCTATACAAATATATATTTAATGACGGTGAGACAGATTCATTGCTGCTAGCTCTTGTTTGTTAGCATTATACAGCCGCTTTCACCAGTGTAAATGACTACACAAGATGCAAGTTAATACTGAATTGGGTCCAGTAGTATCATCCCCCAAAATCCTACAAGCTAATCTTATTCAAGTTGAGGAAGATAACATTCTGGGGGGATTGGTATGCCATTTTTCAAACAGTCCTAATTTAATTCCTAATCCCACAAACTCTTACTCATGCAAGATACTACCTGCCAACTGAAGTTGCTGGTGCTTAGCACCTCTCAGGCTTACATTTACTTTTAAACTTTTTTTTTTTTAAACCCATAAACATATTAAGTAATGCACTCATTGCTCATTGAGCAATGCATACTTGCCATGGATTAAATTTTAAAAGAAAACCGTGACTATTAATCAGACAAAGTATCTTGAAGGTGAAAAATCCTTGTTTTTTTTTTTTTTTTTTAAATGTGTGAGGATTTGTTTGTTTTTAATTAAAAGTATTTCAAATATTCAAAAAATAACAATTAAACTTTTAAGGGGAAAAAATAGATTCTGGGCTGAGACCAAGCACGGGAAAGTTGGTTTTGAAAAGCGTATATTTTCAATTAAGTAAAGGAAATGGCCAAAACTATGGCCTACTCTGTAACAAAGTAAGGAACCCAAATAAAAAGCAGATCAGACTAATTCCATTTAAATTATGTGTGAAGAGAAAGGAAACTCTCATAGGTGTGGCGTGCTCAATTAAAATGTCTGTCCTGTTGGAATCACCAATCAATAATGTCTAGCCTAACAGCTCTATTTTCATGTTGAACACTACAATGCACACAAAGGCAATATTTTGGTGAAGGCAGGATAGGAGAGCTAGGCTTAGGACAAATAATACCCTGAAATTAATTGGCACTCATCACCTTGAGGAAGTTCTGCTAGTTTCCATCACTTTGCACCCATATGAATATTCAGCCCAAGGGCACTAGCATTCCACAGAGACCAAAAGCATATAAAACATTGCAATTTCATCATTACATTACAGAAACTGTACTCTAAAGAAATCCCACCACAGTCCTTGGAGCAGGAGAGTTCTTCTAAAACAGCACAAAACAAAAACTTTGATGATGTGCATGAAGGCTTCCTTTGAAGAAAGAAAGGTAGCCTGCTGCAGGAGATCAGTGCTTGGTCATCACTAAGGCCTAACCTCAGCCTCTACTGATGTGTGTGTGTGTGCACACTTCTTCTTGCACTATACCCCTTGCACTATAGTTCCTCTTACCCCTAATTTATACAGGTGTAAGTGAGATCAGAGTTCAGCTGTTTGTTTTAAAGTCTAAATGTTACACATACTTAATACAAACTATACAGGGGCCTTATATTCTCCTTTCACTTACACTGGTGCATAGCGGTAACGCCATGAAATCAATGAAGTTACAACAGTGTAAAGTCATCAATAAAGGAAAATCAGATTCATAATATTAATCAAATACTGTATGAGGGTGCTAGAGAGCCATACAAAAAAATATAGTTAATAGTGTCTTCAAACTATATAAATTAGTACTCTGGGTTAAATTTTCAAGGTGGGCTCATAATATCATTAAACATACACACACATTCAAGAAAAAAATTCAAATGCCAGAAAGCTATAACGTACCTAATATTCCTATCAAATACATGAATATAAAATCATTTGGATCATCTGGGCCAGGGGGGAAATGTTTTACTGGAAAAACAAAAGCACACTTATTTGGCCATTTAGTAAGAAGATACTGGGGAAATAATTTAATGTGCATGTAGTCACAAAAATTACTCTGGGTGAACATTATAAAGTTACCACTAAGAATGTAATCCAGAAACCATGAAAGACCTTGGAAATGGCTTCAAAAATAGTCACAGTTTCAAAGTTATTTATATAAAAAAATTATTAAATCTAGCACGAGAACAGCACCAATTTTTAGCCACCATCAGGACTGGGATTAGCACTCAGAGGCAGCAGGCTCCCAGCCCTGTGCTCAGGCCACACCTCCCACAGCTAGAAGCAAGGCAACTGTGTCCCACTCTTGGTCTACAGTAAACAAATGGCCTGTCGCACGCGACCAAAACGATTTCGTGACCAAGAGGTGGAAGGAAGTAGCCCTGGGAGACGGACACTGCCCTGTAGACACTGAGACTTTTCAACTCCACCGGAGAAGTCAACCACAGCCACATGCTTGCTGAACCGAAGAGCACAAGGCGGACAGCGCCAGTGGAGGGCTGCGGACAGTGACCCACCAGCGCGCTGCGATATCATGGGAAGAGGGGGAGGATTTGAACCCAGGACACCTGGGGAGGGCTCCAGTCGAACGCCCCGGGAGCGCTGACTAACACTCGGGCTCCGCAGGCAGCGGACAGACCAGTGTCGGGCTTCGGGCTTAATCCTAAACTGCGCGGCCGCCTCCTCCGCCGTGGCGCTCAGACGAGCGGGCCGCTGCTGCAATTCACAGCCGGGGAAGGGGGTCAGGGGTCCCGGCCGGGAGCAGCGCCCAGTACCAGCCCCTCCTGCCGCGGAGGACGGGGGGGTCCTGCCTGGGCACGGATGCTCCGGCAACCCCGACAGGCTGGGGCGTGATGAGCTCCCCCGCAGGCAGCAGAGACGTCCGCCTGGCGCCACCTGGCCTGCAGAGCCCTGCCTGGGGGCGGGCCGGCGCGCGGCAGAGGCGAGCTCGGGGGGAGGGCGGCCTGACGAGGCTGGGAGGGACAGGAAGCAAAGAGAAGGTACCTTGGCTTCTTTTTTCTCGTTCGCCCCTGCTCGCCTCTTCATGCTGCTGCCTGCCGTGCTTGAGCACAGCCCCAGACGCGTGCGGCGCCCCATACCGCCGCGCTCGGCCTCCCAGTAGTCTTTTCAGCTTCTTCCTGCCGGCACCAGTGCAGGCCCAGAGCTCCGGGCAGGACTACAACTCCCGAGATGCAGCGCGGTTGACACACGGGAAGGGAGGGGGTGTAGTCCGGAGCCTGGAACGCTCGCCCCCGAACTACAACTCCCGTCAGACAGTGGGGCACAGCCTCGCCGCCCCCCTCTCACCCCCCCGCGTCGGCGGAAGTGACCTTTTTGCGTAGCAACAGAGGCCGTTGCTAACGGAGTATGAGCGGCCGCGGGGGAGAGAGGAGCACGCAGGGCCGTGAGTGCACAGGGAGCTTTACCGCCTCTGGGACACGGGGGCAGGCGCGGTAACAAGCTCGGGCCGTCGGGTAGGTTCCGTGCAGGGCTCGCTGGGACATGATGGACGGAGCAGGGAAAAATTAGCCGGTGCTCTGCACCCACCGGCTGCCAAGCTCCCCACTCCTCGCCTCCTTCTCCCCTGCTTCCCGCCCCCAACAGCTGTTTGGCGGCGCTTAGGACTTTGTGGGTGCGGGAGGAGGGGGCACTGGACGGCACTCAGGGGAGGAGACGGAGAAGAGGCAGGGGTGGGGCCTTGAGGTAAGGGGGTGGAATAGGGGCGGGGCCAGGGGGTGGCCGGGGGGTCGAGCATCCACGGGGCAGAGGGGAAGTCGGCGCCTATGTCAGCATCACCATGTTGTGCAATGGACACTTGACAAAATTACCGGACTTAGTGACGGACATTGGCAAGGGGGCAGGAGGGGGTTGTGGGCTGAGGCGGGGGTTGGGGTGCAGGGGGGTGAAGGCTCTGGCTGGGGGTGCAGGCTCTGGGGTGGGGCTGGGGATGGCTGCAGCTGCTATTGGCCATGGTTCCTGGCCAATGAGCTGGGAGCTGTGGAGTCAGCGCTTGGGGAAAGGGGGCAGAGGCAGTGTGCAGAGCCGCTTAGCCGTGCCTCTGCGAGCAACAGCAGGTACAGGAAGTCTTACCTTGGGTGGCTCCCTGTCCCAGCTCTTGCTGGCAGAGGCGTGGCCCCCCCACAGCTCTCATTGGCTGCAGTTCCCAGCCAATGGGCTGGGAGCTGTAGAGTCAGTGCTCAGGGAGGGGGAATGGAGGTACCATGCAGATCTCCTTGGTCGCGCCTCTGCCAGCAACAGCAGGGATGGGGAGCCGCCTGTGAGCACCCCCCACGGACCTAAAAATTTTTACGGTGAACACTTGTGTCCATGTACGGCCATGTTGCAGACCCCGTGACAGAGCTGTACTATGGTTTGTCTAGCCATGGCCTACCCTGGGCGTGGGGTGTGTGGTTTTTTTTTTTTTTTTTTTAACGTAATGGGGCTGCCACCTATTCTGGTCTATGCAGACTGGTGCCCCCTTTCCTTGGGGCAGGTCCTGGTCCCCAGATCACATGGGGGCCCATGAGATGCCATCCTATATCAGGGTGCCTTGCTCCCAGAGATTTGAGCACAGGAGTGTGGCTGGCTACCCCAAGGGCTACTCTCAGTCCTGCTCCTGGCTAAGGGCCAGATGCTTCCCACAGATACGTAGATAACACTGGTCTCAAATGGGAATTGCAGTCCTCTGCCTGAGGGGAGAGTGTAGCTTTAAGATACGCATGGGCTCTTGCCTTGCATACATACACCACCATGTTTTCCCCTAAGGTTACCCATTCTTGCTAGCACTGGTTCAGCTACACAGGTGGGAGTGCAAGTGTAGGCAAGGTGCTGGTGTCTCCCAGAGTTTCAAACACTGTCCCACCCAGACTGGCTTAGTCTAGGTCACTCAGGGTTACACTGATGGCTGTTAGCATATAGGCCTTTTTGTTAGCCTGAGATAGAATTCTGGGTTTGATTTTTTTTGATACTTTTATACTACTACTATGTGTGAAGAACAAAGACACTGTGTGTTCCATTCCCCACAACCAGATGGGTCTTTTAGTACAATGAGAAAAGATAAGGGATAGTGCTAAAGTGTTACGGGTCTGGTAGGATGTAATATATGAGCATACACTGGAAGGCTGCCTGGCTCTTTTCTCAAGGCAAGGTCAAGCAACCAATTGGGAGGGGATGGGGGGAAGGTATAAAACACTAAAAGGCCAAAGAAATGCCTGTCCCTGACTATAGCACAACCACACACAGGATACAAAACAGGTGGGATAAAGACCCTAGACTCATGATCCTCCAGAATGGAACATGACCATAAGTTGTAAGATGTGGGACCAAGGGTGTCCATTGAGGTATATTTGGGGCTGCTAAGAAGGAGGAGGTGGGGAATGGGAAGGGGGAATGAGGAACGGGGACACAGGCAAGGCTCTGCGGCGTCAGAGCTGGGAACGGACCACTGGGAAACAGACTCTACGGTGTGTAGAGCTCTGGATATGCTTGCTTGGAACTAACCCCAATAAATATTGCATTGCCTGCACTTTGGACTTCTGGTCTTCTGCTTTCTGTCTGCATGACGAGAACCAGGGGAGGGGGTGAAAGGAAAGCCCTCTAACGGTGGCTGGATAGCCTGTCTACTCTGGGGCTCCTGCCATTGATATCGCCAGTAGAACTGCAACCAGGGGGAGAAGGCTAGAAATCGCTTCTGTGTCAGTTCCCAGATTCCTAATGTCGGGACAATGATATTTACCCACTTACCTCATATAGGGTGGCTGCAAAATGTAGTGAATGTTTGCAAAGTATTTTGAAGGCAAACCCCTGTATAAGTGTGCATTTGTTATTTATTTGTGTAGCATTAGCAATTAGAGGACCCAAGTGCATTTCTTGCACCAGTTGCTGCAGAATGTGCCAATGCACTGAGACAGTGAAAAACAAACAATACACCTCAACATTGTAACATCCAGAAAAGTGTGAAAGAATATTGGACCATGTGTCTATGTTCACTCCTAAAAAAGAATGTGAGACTATTTTTAATGCCATCTCCCAATAGGCACTGTTTCTTGGGGAAAAAGATAAATGGTGACCCCAGTACAGTGTAAACAGTTACCTCTGATGTATGGCTAGAAGAAGAATGCAGTGTGTAAGGAATTTACAAATTTGTGGCTTGGAGATATGTGTTTGTTTGTTTGTTCCCTACATTATGCTAAAAATGGCCAGTATTTTCAAATGGAAGTGCCTAAAATTAGGCATTTAAATCCTTACTTAGCTAAATAAGTATCCTAATTTTCAGAGGTGCTGAGCATGTACGGCTCCTATCGAGTTCAATAAAAACTGCACCTTTTAGCCTGGCTGAAAATTAGATTACTAATTTAGGTACCTAACGACAGTTTAGGGGTAACTCCCATCTGCCAGTTTGAACTGTATCCAAGTTGAATGGGCTGAAGCGGATCAAGAGACCACTTGCACATTCTTTTTGCAGAATTGGGCCATAAACAGGTATTTAGGTGTTTAGCTTTAAGCAATCATGTTTGGCAATTTTTGTCCTTGTGTGCAAATTGTAAATCTGTATATAAATTTCTTTGTAATGTTTGTCAAATACAAATAGTGCTAAAACAATTCCATAAATTCAGTGCTACAGATTACAAAGCTACTATTTTCTGCAGGATAAATAGCGCTCTGGAAATTTCATGATTTTATGCTAAAGCCCAAAAATTATGTTGGTTAATCACAATATTTCTAATTTCCTTCTTCCAATTGTGAAGTTTGTGCTTCATTTCCAAGGACAGGAACTGAGTAGTAATCATGTAACCATTATCCTTTATAGGGTAAACTATTCTGGGGGCAAAAAACAGTCAGAGTTGATGGGTTGCAGGATGCAATGGAAGAGGGTATGTGTGTCTTCCTATTGATTAGTCCTAGGGCAGGAGGACTGGTCTATACTTAAAACAAACCACAAGTGTGTTTCTTTTCAGACCCTGTAGACAAGCAAATCTTAGCAGTCTTTTGGTTAACCATTTTAGCTACTTAGGAGAAGGGTGAAATAACTAAAGAAAATAAATTAAAGAAAAGAAAGAGAAAAATTTAATTGCTTACACAAAAAGTCAACAGCCTCGCCTTCATCATTAATTCAAACAGACGACTCATACAAAGGAATTCTCTGTCTGTTTGGAAAACAAACAAATAACTAGACACTGAATGAATTTGAAACACCAGAAATTAGTTATCTAGATGCCAAACCATTCTCTTAAAACATAAAGAGCTTGATGGCACATTACACATGGAATTTGTTTTTCTCCCTTGTTGTTCAGAGAAAACAAAGTCTTCACTCATCCTGTTCTGAGATATTACAACACCACAGTGGTGCGGCTGTGCCCTGTAGCACTTCATTGAAGACGCTACTATGTTGATGGGAGATGTAGTTAATCCACCTCCATGACAGGTATAACTATGCCAAATGGAGAAGCTCTCTCTAGAACTACAGCTCTAAACTATAAATACAATTGCTTTGTTGTAACAAGATTGTGATACACTCTCATCAGATTTGATCAGTTAAATTGATGCCTTCCAATTATGTAATTTGGAGACCTTTGGGAAAAACCCATGCATTTTGGAAGTGATGTCAGGAGGTTCTGATTACAGAGGCAAAACTCCCATTGACTTAAATGAGAGTTTTGTTTGAGCAAGCAGTTTATGATTGGGCCCTGAGTTAGTGTTCAACAAATAACCCTGACATGTTTCTATGGGGAATTGCTCTTTGGGTGTCATGTTTCAGAGGAAAGACGATGGATACTAATGGTCATTAAAGATATCAGTGCACTTCTTGCAAGAGTGGTGTGTTAGAACAAATATGCACCAGTATTGCAAGGCAGAGGGTAACAGCATTGGTATTTGATTTGGAGGAAGTTACTTGCTTTTCAGAAGAAAAACACAGCTTTGGGGTAAAATGGACAAATGGTTCTCAGAACGCTTCCAGGTCATGTAGTTACTCTTTTCAAAGTGGTGTCAATCTTCAAGCAGTGATACTTGCTGCTAATTCTAGCTCAGTCTCTAAACTTCCCAAGACATTTCTGGACTCACTATTCGTTTTCAGAATGTCTTTCTTTTATGTCTTTCTTTTATGTTAATTCAGCTTTGGTCAAATTTGTGGACAGCACCAAAACTGGAGAGGATGTAAACCCACAAAAAAATAGAACCAAACTGCAAAATAACCTGGAAAAGTTAGAGCAGTATGGCTCCGCAGACAATGAGGTTCTAGTATTATTCCTTCATGTGTCTAAGCATTCTGTTTGCCTCATAGAAGATGCAAGATCAGGTTTAGGAGATGAGGTGTCCATAAGAGCCTCTGTTTTAAGAAGTGATCCTTAGTATGCAAATGTTTGAGAACCACTTGAGGAAAACTAAATGAGCAGTAATGAGGCCTGGAAAGGCAATATAAACAGGAACACCCTCCATTTTTCTTAGGCCATTCACAATGGGGAACAGAGCAGAATGTTCCACCTGTTGATGCTTTAAGCTTCCTGCTATAAACAGTAGAAATCAATGAGTTTGGATCAGATACTTAAGATCAATGGAAGTCATTCCATTGATTTCATTGTGCTTTGTATCAGACCCTGAAGAAAAAAAAAGTTTAATCTACAGCCCTTTTTAAAATAAATTATAGGAGCTGTACTGTAGAAAGGAGTATGTATGATATACTATGATTCAGATTGGCATAATGTTAAAAACTGAAAGTTTTTAATGTCCCCCGAGTCATACATTTGGGGCAGGAGGTCTTACTATAGTGAATCTGTCATTACCTTTTTCTTATTCATTTTATATGATGTAATTATTGTTCGTTCTAGTCTCACAGTTTAAGTTACAGATGGAAAAGGATTTCATATGAATTTTGTTATCCACAGATAAACCATGTCTGCTCCAGCTGATGAAACTGCAGGAGACCTGCCTGTGAGAGATGTAGGTCTAAATCTAGCTGGAATTGGAGGATTACAAGGTTTGTACCAGCTGTTATTTATTACAGTGACAGACTTCGATCAGTGACTTTGTTGGCTTCCTTCTAAAAATGTTTCTGATATTCACACTTATGAAAATTAAGTTCAGATAATATTCAGAGTCAGGGTTATATTCACAAAGATATAAGATAATTCAGAGTTGTTCATACTATTTATATAGCGCTCAGGCCTACAAGGTGCTGGGCATCTGCAAGTCCATCGAGCCATATCCAGTTTATCGACTGATGTTAGTGCGAGCAGAAGCTGGCCCATTGAACATGGGAGCAGAAGGCGCTCAGCATCTCTGAGGAGGTGCTCTGCTCCTCTTAGAATCAGATCCGTTGTATGTACCGTCGTCTACTGTGTTGAGGCTTATTTCATACATTAGCGTGAATTTCCTGGACCTTATCAGTTAATGTTTTTATAGTTTTGTGTGAATAAATTCCCTATGCTTTTAAAAAGGACTCTGTCCAATCTATATAAAAATTACTTTTTAGATTGTGTGTTTACATATGAAGTGCTGTGAATCAGTTAAACTATTTCCTCTCTATCATCCATTAGCTACCCACTTTGCTATGTAATTTGTATGGGTATTCTATCCAAAGGATTGGAAAGCATTAAAAAGATTAGAAAATATGAGTTTATGATCATCAATTGGCAGACAGACTTGGCCAGGTGTTGAACATGAAACAATATTAAACTCATTTTTTAAAACTGGCTAGGTTTCAAAATGATGATATTCCTTTGGGAATAGTGAAAATAATTTGCTGTGATTTTGTTTCTGCTTGTTAGAATCATCAGCTGCCCAGAATGTGAAAGCTCGGCAAGCTGTCTCACGGATTAGTCGTGAGGAGCTAGAAGACCGTTTCCTGCGTTTGCATGATGAAAACATCTTACTTAAGCAACATGCACATAAGCAAGAAGATAAAATTAAAAGGTTTGAATCTTCTGATTTTTTTTAAACCAAAATCAAATTTGGAGAATATGTTCTTGTAAACCTTAATCATCAACCAATCAAAATCATGTAAACTGGAGTAATAAAGCCTTTCAGAGTGGTTTGTGAAATCCTTAGTACTCCTAATACGGCCACAGAACTTTTGCAGTGCAATGTTGTGTTATGTACATTCCCCTCTCTGATCTTACTCCACTGAGCTGATTTCTACTGAGGGTACGTCTACACTACCCACTGGATCGGTGGGTAGTGATCAATCTATCGGGGATCAATTTATCACGTATAGTGTAGACGCGATAAATTGATCCTCGATCGCTCTCCCATCGACTGCTGAACTCCAGCTCGGCAAGAGGCACAAGCAAAGTCAACGGGAGAGCCGCAGCCGTCGATCCCGTGCCGCGAGGACGCAAAGTAAATAATTTTAATTCGATCTAAGATACATCAACTTCAGCTATGCTATTCTCATAGCTGAAGTTGCATATTTTAGATTGATCCTCCCCCACCAGTGTAGACCAGCCCTCAGAGACAGATCATAACACCTGAAATAGGAGGTGCTACCTTTTCAGTTCCCAGGCATGAACTGCTCCCCTACTGTCATAAGCATGGTAGGCCTGTAGATCTTTAAATTCTGAGGAAATAGAGATGTAGGAAACCAAAAAGGAGGTGGGGGGAGGAGTGGAAAGGAGAAAAGGAAAAAGGATTGACATTTTCAAGTTAAGGAGAGAGAGTGAGGAGGAGACAGTGCATGCTGTCTTTCAAAAACCTTTTCATAGTTAGACCAATACTAAGTTTGGTTGGGGGAGGAGGGGCAAGAGGAATAGAAAGGAGTAAAGATGTGCCACATGTTGTAGTGATTGGGGTCTTATATATTGCTAGATAAATATTGAGCAATAGGCTATTTACATGCAAATAAATATGTAAGGGGAGAAAAGAAAATGTTGGAAGAAGAGAGGAAAGATATATACTGAGGAAAAGTAAATGAATTAGGCCTTGAAAGGACTCAAATAAAGAGCAAATGGAGAAGTATGAGATGGGTGGGAGTGTATGTGTTTGTGTATATAAAAACTTTATATAACATTGCTAATTTAGTGCTATTTGTGCTATGATAGAGAAAACAATTGTCTCGCACCCTCCATTTTGAACATGTACTTTTAAACAGATACATTCAATAGAAAAATAAAAATGTATTGCAATATTCCCTTGTTTAAAGTACTTTGCTTCATGTTACTTTAAAACATGGAATTTTGCTCATGAAAACTTCTCTTCCATTTCTCAGTCCCATTTAACAAGTATATTCTCTATTGGAGCTACTCTGGATTCTGTTTGAAGCGAGATGACTCAGATTTTTTTTCTGACAACTCATGCTGTCATATAGTTGTATTAGCATGTATTAGCATCATGATATGGATGATCTCATCTGTTTAGGTATGTATCCTCTAGCAGAGCTTCTCAAACGTTTTTATAGTGTGCACCACACCTTAATAGAGAGATTGTTTTTTCGACCACCTGCCTTCTCACTTGTCATTGCACAGATCACTTACCCTCTCATTTGTGAACATATAACATCTTTTGGCCACTACAGAAATTGGATACCTGTAAAACTATTAGAAAAGTATTTGTGGATTTTTAGCTTCTCTTAATTCAATTTAGCAGCTGGGAGCCAGGAGCAGAGCTAGCACAGTGTGATCAACCAGCTTGCCATGGGCTGCTTGTGTTCCACAGATCACAGTTTAGGAATCTCCGATTTATAGAAACCATCTCTTGCGTACTGTCAATTATGTCTAGTTTGTATATACAAAGTACTTTTTTGACATAGAAGAATGTAAACCATCCACACCCCCTCAGTTTGGGGTGAATCCTGCTATGGGATGTAGTGCATCTGTGTGGTGAAGCAGGTTTTGTGAATCTGTGCATTGGTGTACCCATCTGCCATGCACATCTTGGAGCCCATCTCGATTGGGGCTTTCATTATGTTGTTGTGTGGGGACAAAAATCCTAAAGGCATCCAAGAGGTTGAAAAAAGAGGTTGTAGAGGCACAAGCAGGGCCTGGAGACTTCATTCCACATTTTGGACAGTCCATATGCAGTGGTTCAGCTCTCTATCCCCCAGGTCTTCCCATTTTTCACTTATCCTTTTAAAAGTGGCCAGACTGGTGCATTCTCAACTGTTTTCCTCATATCTGCAGAGAAGTAGCTGTTCAATATCTTAAAGATCTTTAATTAGATCTAAATATGCCACCTTTTAGGCTCTTCAGGTGTTTTATTGTTTGTGTAGTATGGGACAGAATAAAAAAGGATCTCTCTAGCTCAGTCTGTACAAGTCATTATTTTACATATTTGCATTGTAACTTTCCCCAAAGCATCTAGTACTGACTGCTGTCAGGTACTTGATCAGATGGCTCACTAGTGTCCTTTTGTGTGGAATTTTCTATGTTTGAGACCAATGAAAGAAGCGCTGTGGACTGCCTAAACTCACCCAGTGTGCCTGTAATTGGCCACCTAGGTCATAATGCAGTGGATGCACTAATTGGTATTTTAAATAAAAAAATCAAACCCTCGATGCATTGTCTCTGTTGTCCGTGAGGAAGAAGTCTTAACTAATTCAGCTGTGAATTTCTTCCCAATGCTGGAGTCCTTGTAGCTAGAAGTGTGGATTGAATATGCCGTAGAAATATATATCTATCAGAAAACTGCTTGCAGGCAGTTCTGTGACATCCCAAAGCTATTTTGAATTATTTTGTTGTTGTTTCACTTTTGTTCTTTTAAGTAAAAGCTTCTGTCTGTACCCATGCTGAAGTAAAACAAACTCCTTTAAACAAATGAAGTGTGTCTTTGTTTTCAATCTCCTGTCTGGGCCTCTGCAAAAATAGATTCCCTATAAACTAGATACAGCTCTTAAAGATGTGCGACCAATTTTGTAAAGTCTTGAACTTGTCTCCCTCATCAAAGCCACCTTTTCTTTCTTTCTATGCCAAATTTTTTCTATTCACTGCTGGGCATGTTTTATGTTCTTGCATATTACATCACCACCATGTGCCCTCTCTGTCTTTTGTTCTGGCTTACCAATGTTTATCAAAACTAAAAGAAATCAGAGGTACAACTCTTGAGATGCCAAAAGCAAAATTTGTATCCTTTTAAAGACAGATGAAAACCACACTTCCTGTATCTAATTATATCCCACAGCTAATCATTACTTCTCTTAGCACATTGGTACTACTTGCTGAATATAAAATTTAGCATGGCAACATGAACTATTAAGATTCTTTCTCCTGAGGAGCTTTTTAGGCATGCTCACCTACACTTTTTAGCATTTTTAGAACTGAAATGTGGTTTAAAATCCTCTTGAAAGTGGATATTCTGCATATTATTAGTATGTGTTCAATAGTTTAATGTCTTCTGGAATTGTAGTTTTTATACATTGCCCACCACATCCCCAATCTGTGACTGTACTTAACAGAATGCAGAGTTCCTCTATAAGGTCATGCGTTAAAAATTATGTTTAAGGAGCATATGGAGTAAATATGTGTCCTCCCTTTACTAACCTTAAATGATAAGCCTGAGGAAACTGTTATTTGTCAGTGCTATAAAGCAGATTGCTGCCCAGTGGTTTCAATTATCTTCAAAGGGTTCTTCACAGGCAGTAATAGTTGTATCAAACCTGCAATTTATTATTCAGGTTTTACGCTGAAGTCTTCACAGTAATTATGTTCTTTTCAACACAATGGTTTTTATGCTGACTTTTCACATTCTTTTTCATCTTTTTATTATTTCCCCAGAATGGCCACCAAGTTAATTCGGCTTGTAAATGACAAGAAAAGATCTGAGCAGATTGGTGGTGGCCCCAAGCGGTTGGGCCAGGATGTGGAGCTTGAAGAAATGATTGAGCAGCTGCAAGAGAGAGTTCGTGAGCTCGAGAAACAAAATGAAGGCATCCGCAAGAGACTCATTTCAACCAAACAGCAGCTCCAAGTTCAAGGCCATCGGCACACTCCATACAGCTATGTTCAATCTCGCATTAACACTGGTCTCAGAAAAGTGAACGAGGCTGTCGCCATCCAAGATCGCACAAGGAAAGGTATAATTAAAATTGAGATTATGTGCTAACAACTTTTTAAGAGACAATATCCCGATTAAAAGCAACAGAGGGTCCTGTGGCACCTTGAAGACTAACAGAAGTATTGGGAGCATAAGCTTTCGTGGGTAAGAACCTCACTTCTTCGACGCATCTGAAGAAGTGAGGTTCTTACCCACGAAAGCTTATACTCCCAATACTTCTGTTAGTCTTAAAGGTGCCACAGGACCCTCTGTTGCTTTTTACAGATTCAGACTAACACGGCTACCCCTCTGATACTTAATATCCTGATTAGCTCTTCACCTAAGAGTAGTTACATATACGGTCACATGCTAATTTCTGGTCTTTAGCTCTTTTGTGGGTAGAGGTCCCTTCAGGAACTGTTACAAGAAAGTGAGCTGTTCTCCCTTTTTAATTTATTTTACTCTTTGTTGCAATCATTATGTCTTGTTCATGTTGTATGTCTTCATTTGAGAAGCCATAATGGTATTGGCAATCGGAAAACAGTTTCAGGTACAATCATTATCAAACGTAGGATACTCTTTTTAAAAAAAAAAAAAACCCTACAGTTTTAACATATTCGTGTAAATTAAAATCTCTGTAGATGTTAAGGGCTCATGTAAAACCTAAAGTATATGAAAAGACGGCTAACGCTAACACATTTTAAAAGTTATACATCTTCAATTTTTCACACATTTTTCCTTATTCAGTTTTAGGGCTAGGCTCTACTCTCCGATACATGCATGCATGACTTTGCAAATCTTTGAAAAATCTATTATACGTATGTAGATTCTGGAAGTTATATGGTGAGATAGAATCATAGTTAATGCAGGTTTTTACATTCAAGACTTGCCGTTGACTACAAGAGGAGTAGAATTGGACGCTCATTTTCAGTCTTGTATTTGGGGTAATTAAATTATATAAGAGAGTTCAATTATATGTTACATTTTTATAAGGAGAAAGTTTGTGAAGGGATTTGTGTTTAGAAAGTTTATTGTATCTATCCAAATAACTTGTAAAAAAAATAGTCATATGGGGCCTGATCCAAAACCCAATGAGTCAGCTGGAGACTCCCCATTAACTTCTATGANGCTGTTTTGTCCATACTGGAATTTTGATACCTGAACTGTGTGGTGCGTGTTCTGAATTTATACAAAGCATTTGTTGTGTATTTGATATAAAAATACCCTTTCTGATATCTATATAGCAGGGGTCGGCAACGTTCGGCACGCGGCTCGCCAGGGTAAGCAACCTAGCGGGCCAGGCCAGTTTATTTACCTGCTGACGCAGCAGGTTCGGCCGATCGCGGCCCCAACTCACCGCGGTTCGCCGTCCCGGTCCAATGGGAGTGGCGGGAAGCGGTGCGGGCCGAGGGATGTGCTGGCCGCGGCTTCCCGCCGCCCCCATTGGCCCAGGACGGCGAACCGCAGTGAGTGGGGGCCGCGATCGGCCGAACCTGCCGTGTCAGCAGGTAAATAAACTGGCCCGGCCCGCTAGGGTGCTTACCCTGGCGAGCTGTGTGCCGAATGTTGCTGACCCCTGCTATATAGTAATTATAGATATTTATATTGTGTAAGGATTTTCCCCCTTATGTTAAATATTTTTTTTCATTAACTTCAGTCTCAGAAATATGCCTCTCTGTTTTCTTTATTTTTAGGAATGAGATTTCAGGATGTAGAACTGAGATCCCCCCAACCCATGCTTCCAAGATACGGACATAGTTTGCTTGAAGAAGCAAGGGCTGAGATAAGAAATTTGTATGCTATTTGTATTTCTTAATTTTCTATAATATACAGTTATTAGTATATGTAATATTATTGAGAAAAAAACACATTTTGCAACCATCAAGCTTCTACTCCAACAAAAAATGGGGCCTTAGGATCTGGCATTGATTGTATTGGCATCAGCAACGCTGCACTAGAGATTTAGAAATGGAAAGTATAAGGATCCCTTATCAAATTGCATTGGACAGAGAAATTTAATACAGTAAAATGTATGTACTCTAGTTGGAATTTGATCAGGTTTTAACACCCTTACTCATGCAAAATTTGCCTTGGAATCTTTTTATGACTCTTAGTGGCCAGAGCATTGGTTTTTATGTTTCATTCAAAAACCAGCACTTCTTGCAAGCACAGTGCCCCCTATCCCCGTGCTAGGCTATTGGGGTTAACACTGACAGAAGGAAGAAAGTTACCTATGAAATTATTACCAAAACTTCTTGAAGCACCTGGGTTTTAGTCTGGAGATCTCCCATCAAAGTGGTGACCTAACTTAGATGTTGCTTAACTGATGAAGTATGAAGATTCATAGTCCAAGCGAGTGGGCCAGATTCTGTACTGTGAGTCTTGGAAGATGCAGCCTGGAGAATGGAGGTGGCAAAGCTGGCTTTAAGGGTGTGTTTATGCAGCAAAGAAAAACCTGCGACTGGCCCATGCCAGCAGACTTGGGCTGTAGTGCTGTTTTGTTGCTGTGTAGACTTCTGGGATCGGGGACTCTCCCACCTCGCCAACCATGGATGTCTAGTAGCTGTGTAGACATATCGTGAGTCATCTTTGCATTTCCTAGGTTCCAGGCTCCTCTTTGATTCAATCTGGCATGCACTGTAAGTTAGACTTGGAGCACAGAGAACTTCTGGTACATCCCTGCTTTGAGGGCTGTGTTATCCAAGGGTGTGGTGGGGAGGGGAAACATGTAGCAAAAGTAGTTAATTTCTAACTTAAAGTTACAGAACTCTGTTATATTATTTCTCTGCCCTAAAACCTATCAGTAGCTATTCTAGTTTTCTGAGGTCTGGCTTTTCCTAAGTCCATTTTTTGCGTATGACAATCATATTTCAGTAATATTTATCCAAGTGAGATTTATTTGAGGTCCCATAAGGGCTAAATTTTCAATATAGGCATAAACTAAATGGTCCCTTGGGTGTAAATTCCACCCACTTAAAGGAGCTTAGAATACTGTTGATATGACCTCTGAATTTGGTCCTTGGTGAACAGTTAAAAGGGTGATTTCAAAATACAATATATAATAATTTTCACTGAGTGAAATATGCAGTAATTGTACCTTACCTGTTGGAGTGAATGGTGAGCATAGTTTTCTCAAGATGCAACATATGCTTTTATTAGAAACTGTATCTAACGTACAAAAAATTGTATAGTGAAAGATATTATTAATAAAGACCTACAGGCTAGCTACGCATACTACTACCTATGTAATTGCAATGCGAAAAAATATGAGGTTACTTTGCCAAGAAACATTCCAGATCTGGACGTTTGTCTACTAAGATGATTCTCAACGTTACTAATATACCATTTTTTGATTAATATGATGTGCTGATCTGCTCATCCTTCAGGGCAAACTCAGATCTGGGTGGAACTCACCTGAAATATCACTTCATCAGAATAAATTCCACTGCTTGTAAAAGTTAGTAATTTTGATGCAGATTGCCTAAATTGCATTGTACACCACCACAGAACCCCAAATAAAAGGTTAAAAATGGAATTTGCCGTTTTAGTCCATTCAGGATTTGTTAATCTTCTCATGCCTGGAGGTGAAGTTTTCCTGTCTCCAAACCTTCTGGCAACAGAAAATTAAGAATAGGACACACTTAATATGCCATGTAAATAAATCAGATGTGATATGACATAGTAGCTTATTCATGCTAAACAAACTAACTTAATTTAAGCCATCTAATATATGCTGTTTTAAAGATGTTATGAAGGGTTTAGCTATTGTAATTGAAAATGTGGCTAATATTTGATCATCTACTTTTTTTTGGACTATTTGCAACCCCCTACATGAACTAAGTATGCACTAATAATCTTCATGATAAACAAAATTCTAGAAGTTCAAGTTAGCACCTTTGTTCAAATGGGTGAGGAGATTTGATCCAGGAATGTAACTTCACATAGGATACTTTTTTCTGCTTTCCTTTCAGCGTCTAATTTTTATCTAGTTGTATAAAAAAAAAAAAAAAAAAAAAAAAAAAATAACCTCTAAACGCAAGCTGCTTTGTTAACTTGTAGGGAAAACGTGATTGAGTCACAAAAGGGACAGATTGAAGAATTGGAGCACACTGGAGAGGTACTAAGGAGTCAGATAAGAAAGAAGGAAAAAGAGTTTGAAGAATCCATTCTGCAACTGAAAGAGCAACAAGCAACAGGGCAAAGGTATTCTGAAAACTGGAAGCTTCTATATCACAAAGCCATAATGCCTTCTCTAATACATTGGTATTAGGGTGAAGCATTAGAGAGTTATGCCCTAATTCATATATCCTCCATATTTCTCAAAACAGTACAGGACATTTAATGATTCTAGAAACAAATGAAGTTTGTTGTGCTTATTTCTTTGTGTGGTAATGCTGAGTACTAAGGCATTCAAGTAAAGCCTTATCCTGCCCGTCCCTGGCCAGTTAGTATGCTGAGGATAGTCCCTGACCCTAAGTTTACACACAGGGCTGGATGTAGGGGGAGGCAACCGTTTGGGATGCTGGGCTTGGAAGGCGCTGGGCTTGGGATGCTGTTTTAGTTGTTAGAGACAAAAGGGAAAACGGAATGCTTGAAGTAAAATGTTTTACAGATCCTAGCTTGTAATTTATCATTTTATGTGACCGGGATAAATCATGCAAATCGTGAATCAAAGTTGTGAAATGGGCTGCAAATGCAATAAAAAATTAGGTATTCAAAAGTTTAACAAATGGAGAGAGGGGGCACCGAAGACGCTCTTTGTCTGGGGAGCCATTTGTTTTAGGGACAGCCCTGTTCATGCATATGATGATCTCAGTCAAATGAACATGAAGCTGTTAAATGCAATAAAATGATGGCCTGCACAGATGTTTGAATGAATATAGCAGAACGCCCTTTGTAGGTATGCAGGGGAAGAAACTGAAGACTGTTGTATTCTTTCCTCTTCTTGCTACCTCTCATTTTTTCCCCCAACTTCTTTTTGTTTTTATTCCTATATGTTTCTCCTTCCACTTTTCCTAATTCCTCACTTTTCTTATTTTTCCCTTTCCTCTTTTATCCTCATCATCTGTCCTCCTTTTTTGGTCTGTTATTCTCCACCCTCAAAACTTTCTTTTCTCCTTTGCATTATTTTTTCTCACAACATTTTTGTTTCTAATTTCCCTTATTTTTTATCCAGTTCTACTTCTGTGCTTATTTTTTATCTTCTTCCTGACTTACATCTCTCTTGTTTTGTTTAAACTTAATCTTTTGACTTTTTAGAACTGAATTGACGCA
This sequence comes from Trachemys scripta elegans, assembly GCF_013100865.1. NCBI lineage: Eukaryota > Metazoa > Chordata > Testudines > Emydidae > Trachemys > Trachemys scripta. Next base: position 31,151,791 of record NC_048310.1, on the reverse strand, counting down.
AGAAATCTCTCTGACAGCTCTAGGCTGAAAGTAGTAGTAATGTATCTTTTTAAGAGTTAGACAGGACAGATCTGTTGAGTGACCTGATCTTGTTACAGCTACACTCAATAGCACTTTGCTCTCCTTGTGTCTTCCTCCTCAATCTTAACTCACCCCCATTATCTATTGCTACTTTTCATTAGAGTTTAATTTAGGGCTCACTATTCTATTCCATGCCGGCAAAAATCTAGTTGACTTCAATAGAAGTTTGTGCAGACTTAATACTGGCAAATCAGGCCCTTAATTATACCAGACATCGTTCTGGGAAGGGACCTTGGCTTATGTGTCGGTACACATCAGTAGCACTACATATTTAATAAATGTTGATGTTGAATTATTTAGCATATCATAATTGATCTCAGTCTAAAATGCCTTTTTCTTTTAAAACATAACATGAATAGTTTAAAAGGGTATTAGCAATACTTCCACTTAGAAAAAAATCTATGTATTATATATGTATTTTACGTTAATTTTAGAGATTCTAAATACATGCAATCTGTAATAGTACTGTAAATCTATAGTAATTTACATTAATAAAATGACTGTACAGGTACCAGTAACAATATTATATCTAGGTTTCCATTCCTGCCTGCATAAGCTTAGGTTTGAAATTCTGGAAGTATTTCCTAGATATCTGATTCCGGGCCCTGAAATGTTAGAAATCTATATACGAGTACTTCCTGACATTTATGGCACATAATCTTTACAGAAAATATTATTGACGTTCCTTGCAGTTGTTGTTTAATTGACCAGTTTGGTTTGTCATCAACTTGACATAAACTTTTAGTCATTCCAAGCCTGTAATTGGCATGAAATAGGAACTAAAACACCCTTTTATTAAAATCATGTTTTTTTCCTATTGTTGTGGCCCCTAGAATACTTAGATGTGATTTTTGCATATGTTCCACATAATCGTTTGTTAGCAAAACTCTTGTGTCCCTGCAGCCTATGTGTCTGTGGTTTTTAAACCAAATTCAATATAAAAAGTAAACAATATAATGCATGTAATTTGCCTATTTGTAAAGGAGTTCACTGTGAATCGCATGCACATGGATATTAAAAAGTAGAAAATTAAGTGTCCAATAAAGAATATTAGAATTGTTACAAAATGTGCCAATAGTTAGACTTCACCATGTCCATGTAATGGTATGGTGGGAGAAATAGCTAAAGGAATGCTAACCTAGTCAACACAATAGTATGGAATAGTCACTTCTGTTCCATGATTTCTAAATTGATCCCTAAATTTAAATGGTTTATGCAGTGCTCTCTATGTGCATATTATGGAGCATGAACTGCAAGGATCCAGTAGCCTCAGTTCTATCCTTTCCAGATTTGGTTATGGGTGCACATACCTTCACTCATTATCCTAAGAGTTTAGTTTGTCTTTCTCTCTCAGGAGCCCTACAGCTGTCATCTGACATGCTAATGTAGGAGGATAGTCTCATTCTGCACCATGATCCACCTGGCAGCTTGAATTATGGGACTTAAATAAGTCTGGTCTTCTCTCCTCTCAGAAAGTTTAGAAAATTCTATTGAAATACAGAAGGCTGTTGATATTAAAGTGCTACTATCAGAAATAGCGGTGGTTTGGGCAGCTGGCAATGTCTCCTTGTTCTGCTTCCAGATCAAGTATTTTGGAATTTTATTATACCTAAAGTCCCCTCCTTGTCTTAAATTAGCATACATTTGGCTACCGTCTGGGTGTATTAGTTTCCAAAAGGCAGCTCAGGAATTAATGCAGGGAAGTCCTATGACCTTTGTTATACAGGAAGTCAGACTTAGATGATCACTGGCCCTTTAATCTATAAATCTGTCTTTAGAAACCTGGTGATTGTGCGATGCCTGAAGGACCCGATGAGTGTGCTTCCAACAGTCTTTAAACCTGTCCCATCATGGGATCTCAGCTTGGTGTTCACAAGATTTAAAGACACTTTGAGCCTTTAGGAAAAACAATTTTTACCACTTTATGGTTAAAAAAGCATTTGTTATTGCAAGACACTTGTAAAAAGTAAGTGAGCTACAGAATGTGATGGCTGATCTTTCCTTCATTGAATATCATGAAGATAAGATCATTGCATGTACATATTCCAGGCTGTTACCCAGTGTGGTAACTGAGTGTGACCTTAATCAGACTATTAACTTCCTGGCCTTTTTGTCAAACACTCATTTTCTTCCTTGAGAAACTCAGTGCCACTTTTTAGTTATAAAGCAGACTCTTCTTATGTTGATTAGATTTGGAATTTTAAGAAGTCAACTAAACATCTTGTGACTTTGAAAGTGCAATACAAGAGAACTAACAGATTGCAACCCAGGGGTAGGCAACCTATGGCACGCGTGCCGAGCTGATTTTCAATGGCACTCACACTGCCCGGGTCCTGGCCACCGGTCCAGGGGGCTCTGCATTTTAATTTAATTTTAAATGAAGCTTCTTAAACATTTTAAAAACCTAATTTACTTTACATATAACAATAGTGTAGTTATATATTATAGACTTATAGAAAGAGACCTTCTAAAAACATTAAAATGTATTACTGGCACTCAAAATCTTAAATTAGAGTGAATAAATGGAGACTTGGCACCACTTGGCACACCACTTCTGAAAGGTTGCCGACCCCTGTTCCAACCCATGCTATAGCTTCTTCATGGAATTCTAGAATTACCCTGGCGCAGTACAAGAATAGGCTGGACATAGGACCAGAAGTATAACAAGGGATTTGGCTAGTGTGTTCATGGTCCAGAAATTCTGGCTTGCACAGCAGCATGTAGACTGCAGTGTCAAAGCTAGTGTAAGTCAGAGCAGCCCTGTGGGTTGCTCTAAATTGAACTGGGGACCACCCCAATCCCCAGAGCAGCCTGAAATCCAAGAATCGCAAAGGTGGCTTAAAGCCACTTTGACCTCCCCGTTCCACCCCATCCTGGGCTTAGATTTTCTATGCTGCACTTCAAGACAGGCACAGCACAGAACATAAACTAGTGTCTGTCCAAGTGGGTTAGACCAGGGGTTCTCAAATGGGTTTGGGACCCCTCAGGGGAGTCACGAGGTTATTACATGGGGGTCGTGAGCTGTCAGCCTCCAGCCCAAACCCACTTTGCCTCCAGCATTTATAATGGTGTTAAATATATTAAGAAGTTATTTTAATTTATAAGGGGGGGGGGTCACACTCAGAGGCTTGCTATATGAAAGGGTACAAAAGTTTGAGACCATGGGTTAAACTATGCACTGAGGTGACTATTGCGGCACTCAGTGGTATAGCTGCAGATACTGTGTTTCTTATAATTTCCATTACAAGTTTTGTTTTGTTTTTTAAATGGGGAATATTACTTTGAGAAACTTGGCACATAGATTATCAGACTGGTTAAATTTTTTAAACATAACATTTAATTTAATTTAGTTTGGTTGTTTTTAATTTAGAGATGGGCAAAACATAATTACCTCATGGTTCGATGATGTCTACAGAGCACAGTGCTCAAGCCAAAATGCTTTAATTCTGAACAATTACATTTTTGCAAGCAGCTAGTCCTTCAAGTAACTTAATTGCTCTTGGTATTTTCCAAAAACATATTTTGAAGCAGATCAGAAGCGCATTTGTGAAACAGATACTTGACAATGCCCTTCATCTGTCAGTATAGAAAAATATGTATTTTGTATATATAATAGCATTTTTTCTGCTACAGAACTTCAGGATCAGGCCTATTGAACACACAGATTTAGGAGTATAGTACAGGGGTAGGCAACCTATGGCACGCGTGCCAAAGGCAGCACGCGAGCTGATTTTCAGTGGCACTCACACTGACCGGGTCCTGGCCACCAGTCCAGTGGGCTCTGCATTTTAATTTAATTTTAAATGAAGCTTCTTAAAGATTTTAAAAACCTTATTTACTTTACATACAACAGTAGTTTAGTTATATATTATAGACTTATCGAAAGAGACCGTCTAAAAATGTTAAAATATATTACTGGCACGTGAAATCTTAAATTGGAGTGAATAAATGAAGACTCGGCACGCCATTTCTGAAAGGTTGCCGACCCCTGGTATAGTACATTAAATTCTCTTGATTACAGTTTTTGCATTGTAGCAGTTCTATTCCCAGATTAGAAGGACCAAACATGGTAGACCTAATATAGCATTGGGGATTCAGTAGAACTAGACATGAGTAAAACTTTGCCAAATCGGACCCAGTGCAAACATAAACTTGTACTCACATTTCCATCTGACTTCTCACACCTGACTTCTCATGCTCACACTTGTTTGTGTGCCTGCAGATCAGGGATTTGCTGATTGTTGGATAGGTATTTATTTAGCTATGCACACATCCAAAATCCCTATTTCCAAATGCAAATACTGAGTTGGACTGAAAGCAGGAATGTAAATGTGCACACAAAGATGCATGTTGTCCTGATTTCTGTGTGTATGGTTCTAAATTGAAATGGTTAATATATAATTTGATATGTGAATTGAAATAATTCTAGTTTCTCTTGTATCAACATCTGATAATGACAGTAATGTGATACTTAGAGTAAATGATTGCTTTTTTTTTCTTTTTTATTTGACCACCATTAAAAGAAATAAGAGGTACAAAACAAAAACCCTATTAAAAGTGTTACGGACATGACTTAAGCCAGAATATAGTTTTGTCATTTCAAATGTGTTTGTAGAAGTGACAAAAGTATAAACTGTGGTGATACTATATTTTTTACTTCCATCATTAAGATTAACCTGAATAAATGTCTGGGGCATTGATGGGAGACCGATCCTGTTCTACTGAAAAATATTGTCCGGTTCTCTTATTTCTCTTTCTTTACTTCTGAATAGAAAGGGAAGAGGTCCTGAAAGTTGTTTTCTGTTTGAACGTGGGCTAACAATATGGAAAGAGTTAAGAGCTGCTTGCTTAGCTGATATGACAATAGGAACTGTCTTCAAGAAATATCCATTGACTGCTGTCTCAGTGTTGTTACATTTGATAGTTTGCAGATCTCAGTGACATTAATGTAACTACAATGGAGCTATTCCTGATTTAATTTCACTGGTGTAATTGATATGCAAATAAGAAAAAAGTAAGCCCATAATATTAAATGAACTCTTTTTATTCTCACCTGGAACTTTTTTGGGTGGGGGAGGAGGGCAAGTTATTTTAGGCCACATTTTGGCTATAAAGGGAAAAGACAGCATTAATAGGTGCTCATATTCTGCTTCATATTAGACTTATGACCCCTTTGCATAAACTATTTCTGCTCAGAGACAGAATAATTGGAATGAGGTACTGTGTTTTGTCCAGGTAACCACTTAAGTATATGTACATACACTATTTGTAGGGACCATGTCAACTTCTCCCTGGCCACTGTCTCTTCAGCTGCTCTGTGATGTCAGTTGTGGAAGACCTGAGGAGTTATCTCTCCATGGTTTTATAGGAGAAGCAAAATAGGAAAGGCAGCTTCTGCCATGTGTTTCCACCGGCAGGCTTTCAGGTGTGCACCCATGTACATGATCAGCCAGAACATAGCCATTTAATAGGAGTAACATGAAAATGATGTATGTCTGAGAGGAAAAACTTCATGCCCTTGCCTTTGTAAATATTTGAGAAAATATATATTAAAATCCATACATTGTTTAAAAATAAGTGTCATTTACTTTCAGTAGCTAGCAACTATATGTAGTTAGATATTGTCAGAATTGTCATAACTAAATTCAATTCTAATAAACATCTATTTTTCCTGATTTTGAAGGGTTGGTGTGGTAATAAGCATTGGCAAAACCATTCAAATCAAATACTCTTTTTGTCACTGTTGAAGGTAATGGTTAATTTTGATTGTCCAGAGCCATTGGAGTTACATCTGCACATCATTAATCTCACTGTCATGTGCTCCTTTTGTTTACTTAAAAAAAACAAAAACCAAAAAACTCCTGTAAAAAGCGTTTGAAGGGATCAGTGCTGTTTGTGTGAAACAAGATTAATAAAAATGTGCCACTACATTAGCTTTTAAATAGCTAGTAAGAGACAATTTGTATAGATAACATGTTTTGGACACATGGTTATTTTAGTATTTTCTTAGGGTTGTTTCTTGGGGAAAATCTCAGGTTTATGAGCTTGTTTATCATTTGTGTAAGGACAGTTTACTGGGCAATACCAAAACACAATGAACTTTGATATTTTTAAGAATAAGTATTTCAAGTTCTCAGCTGGCTTACAGATGTGTAAGCTTTGTAGTCCATTTTCTGTTTCCAGCATGGCATTGTGACAATTTTTCTAATAGTCTGTGATAGATAAATATTAGAGGAGAAATTATACATTTCAAGCAGTATTGCTATAGTCTCATTTTTATATCACTTTATTTTGTATTTGTAGAAAGCAGTTCAGGGGTTTCTCTTTGTTTGGCTTGAAATATATGCAAAAAATAATGAGCTCACCTTTAGCTGTTGGAGGTAAAAGTTTTTTGGAAACATTTTTTAGGTCTTTAACAAGCTTTTCCTATTAAATAATGCATTCTCAATTAAATCTCAGCGGGGGAAATATATAAAAGAATTACAGGCATATAGAGTTTCTGCATAGATGCTAAGCATTTTTATATAGTTAAAGACACATCTGCAGCTGATTTGAATGCAGGACTTAGGGTATTATCTGTGTAAAATGCTAAGTCACTTTTCTTGGAAATATTTAAAAAGTTTAAGCGCCGAGAGGAAATTCCAATAAGTAGTAATCCTATGACCACATACTTTTAAAGAAAGTGGATAGATTGCAAAACAAATGATCCTTCTGCTTTAAGCATAGGATTGCTCTCTGCACTGCAGTATATCTTTAGTTTTGATATTGTCAAGAAACATGTCCAAATAATGATTGATACTTACATGTCATCTTCCAGTAAAACGTGGAATTACTTAAAATCTATAATGCAAATTTTAAAAGAAGGAATTAAGTTGGCTATTACATGCTAAACCTTCCCCCAAGTGAGTTGTGGAAGTAAGAAGCCATGAAAAACTGATTTGCAAAGGGTTTTAAAATTTCAAGGCAAAACTAATAAGACTGTTTTTGTACCTTAAATCTCACTGAGTTTATTTTTTATACAATTTTGAAGGTTAAACATTCGGGACAATGTGGAAATGATAAAGCTCCACAAACAACTGATGGAGAAAGGCAATGCTTTCTCAGCAATGGAAGGGAAATTTCTTCAGCTTCAAGAGGTAACTAACTCACAATCAGTAACATTCCATTCTCACATCATATGACAACACTGAACACTTGAGAATAGATTGTATAAAATATTACACACTTGCTACCTGAAATTTACAATGTTTCCAGTGTTAAAGTTGTTTTGCAGATGGGTCCAGCAGGCCCTACAGTTCTCACTTGTACGCGGTGAGCTCGTCCATGGGAGTGCAGGGGTTTGGTGTGGTCCAATTTTTGTTATACAGGTAAACTGCAGATTTCCAGCTGTCTCAGGTAAAGATTGAAATCTTTCTAAAACAGGGTTTCATAAAACAAATGGTGGTTTCACTGTGAATTTGAAATATGGGGCTGGAGCTGAGTGTTGATAAAACAGAAATGTGGCTGTTTGGAATTCTGAGGATTGGCTTTTACTTGTGTCTATAATATAAGGGAAACCATTTTTAAGGACCAGTTTAAATCACATGAAGCATAATTTTCTGTAAAATAACCACCAGAAGTCAGGCTATTTGCTGCATGGTGGACTCCATACATGAGGTCTGAAGGTCCATATCCTTGCTGCCTGCTCCCCCTTCCCCTCTCATGTATACCCATGGAGGGCCCTGTGCTGGTCCAGGGAGAAGTGGGACAATGGCAGTGAGGCAGCTAACCATTTCCCCTCTGTGCTGTTTGGACCCTTCAGGCAATGAACCTGTGCGGTTAGAGGGGGTCCCCCTCCTTAAAATGTAGGAGTACCAGATGTATTTGTTATTTATAAGAGTATAGTTTGGGGCTATTGTTTCTCACATCTGACAAGGGTGTCATTTAATTCACAGTAAGTGAAACATTGTTCAAATCCTTTGGCTTTTTCTGATGTTAAACCTTTCTTTCAAATTCTTATAAGCAATTGATTTTGTGTTTATGCCTGTGCAAACTTCCTTCATAGTTGCAAACTGAAATAGTGATCCAACAAATAATAAGTTTCTAAGTCAGAAAACTTACTGAAATAAGAGTGACACATTTTTAAAACTTCAGGCCAAAGAAACCCTTGATGGACAGTTGCAGTGCTAACAGTGCAGAATAAGGGATCAGTAAATACAGAATAAATAACAAGCAACTGAAATAGAGGGCTATAATTCCATCGCGGGTTCATATGGGTGTCATTAAACCTGAAGAGCAAAGCTCAAGTATTTGCTATGGTCAGAGAACCCCGAGATAAAGTTATCATCCTGAAAAAAGTAAATAAGACACACACAGTTTTAGTGATAATTATGAAATGTAACTAATCATAGAAAACAGCACAGAATTTCTAATTTGAATAGCAAACCAACAGACATTGATAGTGTAGCACCATTCAGTAGTGATGTGTTTTCCAGAAGTATGATACTTGTTTTCATAAATAATGAAATTAATTACTATGTACTTTCAATTTCCACCAGTTGAAATGCAAATACTATCTGCCCATTTTCCCTTTTAATCTGGACCAGCACAATTACTGAGCAAGCAGGGGATAAAAGCTGAAGATCCTACTCTAGCTAATGGCCTGAAATATGTCCATGTTATCATACACTCCTAGAGAAAGTTTTAATATAGTGACAGTCATCATTGTGTGGGCCGTCTGGATGAAAGAATCCTGCAATCTGCTTAGAAACTCTCTTCTGATTATTTATTTACTATCCCTTATGCGAATATTAAAAAAATAAAGAGGTCTTGATTCTGAAACTGATATTCTGGATTTCATGAACCATAGAACGATACTTGCTAAATTATTATTATTTTATGTTGTTTCCAATTCTAGTTCTAAGGAGTTAATTCTGCTCTCACTTACTCCAGGGCAACTATTGATTGCACAGATGTAATTGAGATCTGATTTGATTCTGTGGCCTGATTCTATCGGGTACTTTTACTGCAGTGTAGTGCCATTAATCTCAATGAAGTTACTCCTGATTTACACCAGTGTAAGTGCAATCAAAATCAAGCCCTTTATTTTTTTATGTGCAGGCATGTTTCGCAAAGGATAAAGTGCAAGACACCAGTGAAATCCAAAAAACTAGAAATCATGAACCCAGTTACCAGCTTGAGACAGGGTTTAAAATGAGAACAGAAAAGGGCCAAGCTCAAAGCCCCTCTGCCAGAGAGAGTAGGGGAGGGGAGGAGGAGAAGTCACTATAAGAGATGCTGAAAGAATGGTCAGAGTTGTAGAAGGAGAACGAGGAGAAGACTGTATCTTAAAAGACCGGTGAAGATAAAGGGTGAAATTCTGACCTCATTGAAGTCAATAGCAAAACTCCCATGGACTTTAATGGGACCAGGTTTTCACCCAAGATGTCAAGAACAGGATCGACAGTATGTATCAAAAAGAAAAGAGAGATTGTGGAAGATGAGGATAGCCTACAAGCCCTAGGTTGTCTGGGAGTGGGTTCTTAGAAATTCTAGTGAATAAAGTTTCAGTAAAGTTTAAAAAGATCGGAAGCCAGATTAGAAGGGATCTGAGACAGACTAGGACAAGAAAAAATCGGTGCATTGATTGTAGACTATATGTTTAGTGATTTGAGAGATGAAGAGAAGGAGAAAGATGGGGTGGCACATGGAAATGCAGGTAATATTGAGGGATTTTTATTTACTGAGGATAGGAGAGTTGAGGGCATGTATATTTTGAGAGAGGGAAGAACCATAGGATAATGAGAGGTTGAGAAGTAGGGCAAGGGAGGGGTTGAGTCGAAGGGTAATGTAAGTAAGGAAGTTGGAATGGAAGAGATTAGAGATGGAGAACATCAAGACTGATGACTGGGGAGTAGGGGAGGAGTTTGAGGAGAAGGGAAATGAGTGGAAAGAGAAGGTGGGATAAAGAGGTCTCAGCAGATTGTCAGTTTTTTTTTCTCTTTAAAGAAGGTAACAAATAATGTGCAGAGATAAAAAATGGGGAAGAAGGCAGGGGAGTGTGACAGATATGACAATATCCTGCGATAGCCTAGTTTAACCTTTTGGAATTAATTTTAGGAGTTCATCATATTAAAAATGCAAATACTTACTTGTTATTGTGTTAACTTATTTAATGTAAACCCTAGGATGTGTTATGTGCTTGAAAGGACTCTTTGAAACAATGTGCTACACAAATTAGGGGGAATTTATAGGAAATACTTGGGAGGAGGGGGAATGCAAATGACCCACCCCGGGATCCATTCTTTTGAAGCCGCACCTTGGACAGAAACCTATTGTCTGTCCAATTACACTGCTCTACAGCCAAAATGCTTCTGAAATAAATGTAGTCAAACTTTACTAATTCTGGGTCACTGAGAACGAAAATGATGCTTAAAATTGTTGATTGGCTCTAGTTTTCAAGATATGCTATTGGGTCAGTATATACGACCCTTGACTTGGGAATGGCGGAGGATAAGTGAGTTATAAAGGGAAGGGATCTCAATTTAAACCAGAAATGACTAAAACACATCTTTGAATGGATCTATGAATAAATCTATGACTGGGTTTGGACAGTACTTGCTTTTTAGGCAAAACAATGAATGATGCAAGCTGAAGCTGGAATTGCATCATCCATGATATGAATTGCATCATGTAATTCCTAGAAGTCATGGATGATGCAATCATAACGAAGCTTACATCACTCTGCTGAACAAATTGCCCTATATCAGCTCTAGAAATCATACAATGTCGTGCTCTCTTATTTGTTAGTGTTTGATTTTGCAAAGGGACACATTTCTGTTTAGCCAAAGTGAGCAGAGATGCCTCGTCCTTGTGTGAACAGTGCAGATAACTTCTGCTATGTTTGTCGTGAAGTGACTTTTGCATCACAAAAGCTCAGTATAACAACTATGGTTAAGAAAGCCTATCACCTTTATTTTGGCTGCAAAATTGGAGATCAGGACAAGAGGTGGGCCCCACACATATGCTGCAACACTTGTGCAACAAATCTTCGCCAGTGGTTGAATAGGAAAAGGAAATCTATGCCTTTTGCAGTGCCAATGATTTGGAGAGAGCCAACAGATCATACCAGCAATTGTTACTTCTGCATGGTGCCTCCAGTTGGGAAAGGTGCGTCAAAGAAGAAAAAGTGGACTGTGCATTATCCAAACATTCCATCAGCTATACGCCCAGTACCCCACGGAGAAGGATTGCCGGTTCCTGATGCACCAGAATCATTCTCACTTGAGTCAGTCGAGGAAGAGGATGAAACTTGTGGTCCTGAACCATCAATGTCACAGGATCCACATTTTCTCCCATCCTCCTCCTCTGAACCACACCTCATAACACAAGGTGAACTGAATGACCTTGTCAGGGATTTGGAACTACCCAAGAGTAAGGCAGAGCTGTTGGGCTCCAGACTACAGCAGTGGAATCTCCTCGCAGGTGATGTTAGGGTTTCCATGTTCCGTGACCGTCAAAAGGATCTTGTCCCATTCTTCTTCATGGAAGGTGATTTTGTAGCCTGCAACAACATCGATGGTGTGATGGCAGCCCTCAACATCGTTCACGATCCAAATGAGTGGAGACTGTTCATTGATTCATCGAAGATGAGTCTTAAAGCTGTTTTACTGCATAATAGCAATGTTTTGCCATCAATTCCAGTTGATCATGCAGTCCATATGAAGGAAACCTATGACAACATGAAACAACTTTTGAGGTGCATAAACTATGACCAACATCAGTGGCAGCTTTGTGGCGATTTGAAGGTTGTTGCTCTCTTGCTTGGTCTGCAGACTGGATACACAAAGTACTGCTGTTTTCTCTGCGAATGGGATAGTCGTGCAAGAGATTCCCACTACATCAAGAAAGGTTGGCCATTGGAGCCTGGGAGGAAAAGTGTTCAGCATCCACCACTTGTTGAATCAAGGAAGATTTTGTTACCACCCTTACACATCAAGCTGGGTCTGATGAAGAACTTTGTCAAGGCCATTGACAAAACACAAGTAGCTTTCAAGTACCTCCGTGGAAAATTTCCAAGGTTAAGTGAAGCTAAGATAAAGGAAGGTGTCTTTGTTGGTCCTCAGATTCGTGAACTTCTTCGAGATGATGCATTTGACCATGCACTGCATGGCAAGGAAAAGACGGCATGGAAAGCTTTCCAGTTAGTGGCAATAAATTTTCTCGGAAACAACAAGGCAGACAACTACAGGTTGTTGGTGGAAAACCTCCTCAAGGCATATAAAAGCCTTGTTTGCAACATGTCACTAAAGATACATTTTTTGCACCCTCATCTAGATTTTTTTCCACCGAACTGCAAAGCAGTGAGTGACGAGCATGGCGAGCGATTTCACCAGGACATTGCAACAATGGAGAAATGCTATCAGGGCAAATGGAGCCCATCAATGCTTGCAGGACAGTGACAAGAGATGCTCCATTTAATGAATACAAGAGACAAGCCAAGAAGCGCCGAGTAGACACTGAATAAGACTAAACTATGTACGTAATAGTTTTTTTTGCCTTTTTTGTTTCATCATAAATTTTATTTATATAACCCTTTTGTTGATTTTTAAAGTGTTACATAAACAGGACAGGTGAAATATTATCATGTAAAGCAACCATAAACACATGAAAAGACCTAGGTTTACAATTTATGATTAAAACTCTACTATCTACACAATATACATAGACATAAAATGTAAAAACTTAAATATCTTAGAAACAGTAGCCAATCAGTTGTTTTAATTGTCATGTTTGAATTCAGCACATCAAAATACATAATAAATCGCACATTTTATCTCTGAAGCAGACGACTTCTCAAAAATTGTAGACCAGTGTTATCTATTCCTGGTCACTTCAAAGACCCAGACTGAAGATAGGAGGGGGCTCAGATAAATGAGCATGTTTGTTCTGAGCTGAAGCTGTGATTAACTTGTAATCACAGGAAAAAACCTTGTGTGGGGTTTGATAGACTAATCCCCACCCAGAGCCCTTGCGGTGTTAGCGGTGATCTTTGGTAAGCTTATTGACATGGGTGTAGATTGTTTGATTGTTTTTAGTATGTTTTCTCCGTAATGCTCTTACCTTAAAAATAAACGTACCGGTACATGCTTAGAAAGTACTGTGGTAGCTTCTACCTGTTGACAATTACAGTCTACCATCTCTGAGGAGAAAGCAAAGCAGGCCTGTCTGCCTGTTTCTAGGGAGGCCAAAATATAGGTAGGGAACTGTTCTTCCACCCTGATCAGAAGGTGGAGAGACATGTGCCTCCCCCAAAGAAAGGCAATGGCTGTGGTGCTGGAAGCCTAAAGTGGGTGCGCTTGCTGGACTATAGAGGAGGAATACAGGTGCAGTTGCCCATAACTGGCTTAAGAAAGGAGTCAAAGGCTGCAAATAAGTGATGAGGACTATGGATAATATACTTAATTTGTTCTGCGATTTCTCTGGGATAAGAGCATCTGCCATATTTGATGTTTTACATAAGGTTTATATTATGGATAAATGGGAGGTAAAAGATCAAGTGGATGACTTTTTTTCTTAAGTCATTTTTGAGAGTAGTCATTCTGCACATAGATTTCTCAGAAAAGACGACAAAATTGCACAGAGTTCTCTATCAGTTTCTGTCTTAAACTCCTGAAAATATTACATGGTATAGAATTGTGGAAAACATGAAAACTAACTTCTCCCATCCAAAACCATCCATAAAAGACTCCTATATTTATATAATTACATGTTGGGTTTAGAGAATGTTAAATAGCAGACTGACCAGAAACAAAACAGCCTAACAGCCATATTTGTCTGAATGTGATTTACAGTGAAATTCTTTATAATGAATCGGTATTACTAAAACACTGTGAAATATGAGGGGTATAATCATCAGTAATATGCTGGAAATGAGGTTCTACCAGCATCTTACACTAATATTAAGGATGGTTAAAGTATCTACATTTAATCCAACAAAGTAGGTTAAATTTTAAAAGAAATTGTAAGCCTTTCATTAAATTATTATTTCCAAGGAAATGTATCTCAGTGAATTGTGAATATAAATCAAATGAATATCTAAAACTATGGGTTAGCAGAGCTGTCAAGTTCTGCGATTAGCATAGCTGTGGTCAGCCTTAACTTTTGCTTGTTATTGCAGTGTTTTTGGTCAGCACATCTAACCACTGTAACCACAGCAAAATGTTTTAGTAGCTTTAACAGATGTAGTTTTGGTCCTTCTCATCACAACTAACTGTAAGATGTTAATGTTGAGGAGAGGAAAAAACACCACCTTTCTGTTGGCCATGTGTGCTGACACTGATCTTTCAGTTCCTACAGAGGGTCAAACTTAGTTCAAGAGTGCCTCCTGTTGGCTGAGTTGAAAATGTGTATTATGTGCTGGTTTGCAAGATCAACTACTATTTGAATATATACATATTTATAACTCAGGAATTATTTCATCATTGTGTTATTATTGGAAGCTTAACCTTTTCTTTTTTTCTTCTCCATTCCTTTTTATAGAATCAAAAGAACCTTAAGGCCAGCCATGATGCTTTAATGGCAAACGGGAATGAACTCAATCTGCAGCTTAAAGAACAACGTTTAAAGTGCCTCCATCTTGAGAGAGAATTACAGTCGATGACGTTTTCAAAACAAAGGATAGAAGAGGTGAGATTCCATATGGCTCACGCATTGATCTGCATTCAAATCTAATTCTGGAAATATTTAGTGAGAAAATTGTATTTTCAATTAAAGAGATTATCTAAATGTTGCTCTGCAAATCACTGCTGATTGACTTTTTGGTTAAGAGAAAAGTATAGTATAGATTTAACTTCTGACTCCCTATGTCTAGAAATTATATCCTATATTTGCTGCTTGTTCAAATAGGCCGTTTACATATTTGTTTTTCTCTGTTTTTCTGCATACATTTGAACTTTCATGTTGACATTAGGCTGACTTCATTTATCGGTGAAAATTTGGTTATTTTAATATAGTGAGTTCTGTTACATGTATCAGAGATATTGTACATTTCAAAATATTTCCTATGCTTGTGAGGCATGCTTAGAGTTAGAGGAGTATTCAGGTGAGCATTAGTATTTAGAAATACTTGTTCCAAAAAACAGCCATAGTACATATTTTCTTGATTGATTTTTACTGAGACTCCTTAGCACCACATTTTTGAATCACAGCAAGTTTGAACATCTACCTAAAATCTTTTAAAATGATTTTTTCACATAACAGATGACTGTCCTTTCCACCTGGAAGCTCAAATCAATCACTTTTTCTGTTCCTGAGCTCCATTAGCCAGAAGAATAGAAGTGCCACAGTCAGCGTTGATCCAGATATAGGGCCCGATCATTCAGTACATTCCTTAATCCCTTAGTAGTTCCATTGACTCTGTGCAGGAAAAGGGGTTTGCTGGATCATAGTTCAGGTTCTTCCATTGTATATCTTGCTACATTTAGTCATGCCTAAAGGTTGGCTCATTATGAATTTATTGTTACATTGACAAAGCTTAAGCTTAAAGAAACTCATCCTTTTTTATTTAGTGGTTATTAGATATAATATTAGATATTATATCTAATAACCACTAAATTGTAATAATATACTTGGGAAAGTTCTTACATTTTTATAAATGTCTAATGGCTTTAAAATTCTTATCTCCCTTCAATGGACATTTTGAAAGCAAGCAGTCAATAATATCTGTTTTTGTTTGGCTGATTCAAAACAAAATTAACTATACAGAAGCCACTAACTAGCTAACACCATTCCTAGAACAGTACTAAGATCATCACAATTGTTAGTGCCGAAAACAAATCTTCTTGGCATAAACCACAATATAATTAGATGCTGTTATTAAACACAGACCAGACTTGTTAATTTCATCTCCATAAACAACATGAAAAAAAAATAATTGTTGTCCAAGTGGAGATATATTGGTGGGGAAAAAATATTATTTTTATGCTTTTAAGAGACTATTGCACACAATGCTGAATTAAAAAAATAAAAGCATGTTTGACAGTGTCTACAGATATTTGCTAATCACCTTTATAACTTGTTGTTTTTAATTTTTTCCTGTGCTGTGCATTACATGTAGTTTTCTTCTTCATTTTAGTTGCAGGATAGAATTAATGACCTAGAAAAGGAGAGGGATCTTTTAAAGGAAAATTATGATAAACTATATAACAGGTAAATTATAAATGATTTTTTAATGTCACTTGACTCCCTTTCTTGTTTCCTAGCTCCTCTTTTATATCTATATCTATATAGACTTAACTATTTCTCACTCCAGTTCCTAGGGATTCTCTTATCCATAAGTGTACGTGGAAACTTATGCTGCCATGCCTGTGTTGCATATTTTGTTGACAAAGAAAGGGCTGGAGCCTCCAGGACTGTCAATCCAGTGCTCTTCAAGTATTAAACTCATTTAAAAAAAATCCATTAAAGGAACAGTCAGTAGTATAGGTCGTATAATTTTGACCATCAAGGCAAGATGTTCAGGAGTAGGTGTGAATTTACGTTAGAAACAGTGTACGTGGCTGCTTTTTGAATGATAAGGAATCCATGTATCTCTGGACATAGGATTCTGCAGATTAAATTTATTTTCTTGGATGATATTTTCTTGAATTACTCCTCCCATCCCTGCAGTAGAAGTGAAGTGAGGCTAATGTTTGTGACAGTTTTGGTGACATTTTCTAATTGTGTTTATTTTAATAGCAACTGTTTCCTTTGTGCTGGTTCTACTTAAAGCTTATGTGAAGGCTCTTGGAGATAATAGCCTGTGTAAATCCTGTCAGCAGTGTTTAGAATCACATAAATAAAATATTAAATACTAAATCTTATGAACATGAAGCTTGATAAGGTGCAACTCAGTCTCTAATGCAGCGTAGAAAATTGAAATAATTAGTCAATTTGCAAAAGTTTAAAGAGAAAAAAGTGATGTTGAAATAAACTTTTCATAAATTGAAGGCAACAGCCTTTCTTCTAATAGAAGGAGAGCATGACCTTTTCTGTCCAGGTGGAATAATTAAAATAATCAGGGACATATTGTACAGTTAATTAGTTTCCTGGGGAAGTAGCCAGAATGCTAGAAGTCTTTTTTCTTTTCGCCCCCTCTCCCCTCCACCCCCAAATGACTTGTGTTTTGAACTTGTATTTTGCAGTTTGTCAACTTGGCAACTTTTAGAGGACCTCTGGGAAGTAAATACAATAACATCTGATGATATTTGCTGAGTTATTATATTTGTTACCTTCCTGCTAAAAAACAAACAAACAAATGTAAATAGGTGAAAGCATTTGAGATCCAATTGTTTTTAAGGATTGTTTTAAGGCTAAGTGGGTAATGACAGCTTTCTACGTGAAGAAGCTTTATATATGGAAAGAATGGTTTTGTCAGTTGTCTGTTGCTGAAGTTTGATGTTGTGGATTCCTCTGGCTTTTAAATGGTGAATTAATATTTCTTATTACACCATAATTCCTCCTTTTCAATTATGCAAAGAAATAACTTTCGTTAAATCAAAGCTTGTAATCTTATTTGAAGTTATCTCTTGCCGTGCAAGATTAAGTGGGGCAACTAAAAAGAACAGACCTTTAAAATAAACTGATAAATTAAAACATTACTTAACCCTATCCCAATAAACGGAAACTCCCAGTTAACTGCCACATGGGTTATTCCTCCCTCCCTCAAATAACCCCTCTGTTCATCCATAACTTCATTTATCCAATTGATTTCACTGTCCCTTCAAATATAAAGGATTATATTGTAGAGAGAGAGCCAGTGAAGACAGGTAAATCTCCAGTGTAAATAAACTGGAAGCAAACTGAGTGTGCTATACCTTTTGTTCTGTAGTTCCAATGTTGTTACACACATGGATTGTGCCTATATTTACTGTTGTTGCTAGCAGTGGACATACCAGTGACCACAGATGCCAAAGGGATGATATCATGATACAGGAACTAGAAAATAAGACTCAACCCCTGCGTTCCTTACCCTATACCTTATTCACAGAAATATCCTTTGAAATCAGTGGTAGTTTTGCTGAAGCCAGGACTGCAGGCTTTGGCCCCAAGACTTTACAGAGAGCAAGTATGAGTTTTAGAGAGACAAGGTGGGTGAGGTAATATTTTTTTATTGGACCAACTTCTGAGAGAGACAAGCTTTCTAACTTCTGAAGAAGAGCTCTACGTAAACTTGAAAATGTAGAAGTTGATCCAATAAAAGATATTACCTTTCCCACCTTCTCTTTCTAATATCCTGGGACTGACATGGCTACCACAACACTGCATACACAAGTATGAGTTTGTCAGTGAAGTCTTACTATTTAGACAACATCCAAGAAAACCAGTTGCATGAATAACAGGGTTGTAGGGATTGTTTTCATAGGCTCTTGTAATGCAGATCTGGTCATGCACACAATCCATGCAAAGGAAATGGTTTCAGATGTGGCTTACCATTTATAGTTACCCAGATGGCTCCAAGTGTGGTGGAATATAGTAATTTCAAAAGAAATCCCACATAAATTCAAATGGAATGTAACCCTAAGTTTAAAGGGGAAGATAGCTATGGACTGAATTCAGACTAACTTACACATATTAATATTAGCGTTATGTGGGCTTGGAAAGGACTGACTTCTAAATTTGTTCTTAATTTAAATAATCCAAATTCTGATATTACTGGCAGAACAACTGTTGGTGATCTTTGTGCCCATATGAAGGGCACTGGAGCATAGCATTTTTGACAACTGAAATAATGCGGACCTGTATTTTGTTATGTAGCAATTAAACAGCCATAGTAACAGTGAATATAGATGAAAACCTACATAGTAGCATACTCACAAGAACTTGCAATTTCTTCTTCTTCAGATGAGTGAAGATTGAGGACATATGACTTTTTTTTGTTCAAGATTTAACCATTTATAATTTATGTTGAAATAATCCATTCTTCACATTAGTCAGTCAGTCAAAACATGAATAATGTAAGTCTACATGTTTCCAAATATTGCTGGTACCATGGATTCAAGGAAGCCTCTCCAAAACTATAGTAATGGAGGGAGAAGTACACATTATTACTTATTTATATTACTGTAGCACGTAAAGGCCCTAACCAAAATCAGTACTCCATTGTAAAAGGCACTCTGCAAACACAGAATCAGACAGTCCCTGTCCTGAAGTGTTTCCTATCTAAATAGACCAGACAGACTAGTGGTGGGAGCAGAATGAGAGGCACAGAGAAGTGGAAGTGACTTGTTCAGAATCACAAAGCAAGTTAGTGTCAGAACCAGAAATAGAGCTCAAGTCTTCTGACTGTCCACTAGCCCAGTGTTTCTCAACCTTTTTGATACCAGGGACTGGCTTTCTGCTTTCCTAAACTCTCTCAGGGAAATCTCAGGGACCAGCAAGGAGGCTGCCACTGACTGGCGCCGGTCCATAGACCAGTAGTTGAGAAACACTGAATAACTAGGCCACACTGCCTCTCAAATTCATTTCTTTGTAGAATATGTTAATAGCATTGAAAATTAACAAATGGTGAACATTTAACTTTTCACTTATTGCATTCAGGGAAAACATGAGATGTTCCCGAGTATCTTGGAATTATTTTAGTCAGCTAAAAAGTAGGGTCAAGATTTCATGTTACAATAATTCTTTCTTCAATTCCTTATGCAAATCCTAATCCTGATTCATTAGATGTTAGTTCACTTTTACTTTATCACAGCCAATCCATTGAGACATCCAATTTCCATTTCTATTTAGGTGTGGAAAGCACATCTGTGTGAGTTTGGGGTTTTTTTGCTTGTAGTTTTTGTTACATACCTATTCCAGTTGGAATCAGCTTCTCCAAATCAGATTCATGAGGAGCTGCCTCATATGTAATTGAAGTTAAAGTACAGTTTCAGATTATTCACAAAAATGCCGAACATTTTTTACAATTTGCCCTTTGGTGAATAAGCTAGTTTATGATTTGCTGAAGCCCAGGAGAACATTTTTAAGCCAATGAGTGCATTGTTAAATAATGATGTGAACAGCACAAAGTAGCATTCATCTTGTTAACTATGCAAAAACACATTGCATATATCTTTACATGTTCTATCCTAACTGTGAAGTATTTCTTATGTTTACTCTTGCTTCAAACTGAATAATTTTTTGTGATGGTTTCAGAAATTCTAATTCTGTGTCCCATCCCTATTGCATACAGGTTTTCGGTTTAGAACCAAATAATGTGTTACGACAAAAATAGTTATTCTTATTCCCTAGGCTTTTTTTTTAGTAGGACACAAAGTAGTCTTGTTTTAATCAGAATCATTTTACAGTATGAGAACTGTAATAGTAATATTTCTTTGAACAGGCAACAGAGCTTTAGACTCTCTATGTTTCGCAGATGTTAAAAGAGATCAGGTGGGTAATCACAGGTCTCTACATTAAGAGGTTTTGTATGCGGAAAGAATGGTTTTGTCAGTTGTCTGTTGCTGAGGTTTGGAGTTGTGGATTCCCCTGGAATATGCATCTGAATTCCTTTTCTAGTCCCACAAATGTTGCACACTGCCAACTTTTCTGACTTTGGAGCTCTAAATTAAGGCCAGTTCCTTTGCTCATCCCACAAACTCTTTCATGTTCTTTAACCGCAGCCTGAGAAAGGCGCCTTGGTTTCAACAGCAGCAGACCAGCATATGTTTACTTAATTCCTAAAACATGATGACAGTAGTCTCTGTG
Source organism: Trachemys scripta elegans (assembly GCF_013100865.1). NCBI lineage: Eukaryota > Metazoa > Chordata > Testudines > Emydidae > Trachemys > Trachemys scripta. The sequence continues at coordinate 31,131,004 of NC_048310.1, read as the reverse complement.
CCACTAAAAGCTTTTTTCTTTATTATTTTTGTTGAAGTTGATTTTTAAAAGTTCTTCACATGCCACATGTTTTATTGCAGTGCCTTCAGTGTGAGCCATGAACAGCAATGGAAGTTAAAGGAACAGCAACTGAAATTACAAATTGCTCAACTTGAGACTGCCTTAAAGTCTGACTTAGCAGACAAAAGTGAAATCCTTGACAGAATGAAACTAGAAAGAGGTATATTTATAAAATAGCAGTCTTTTTCTCAGTGTGCTGCATGTGCAAGATTCTTCTGCCTTTCTAGTTCTAGCCAGTATGCATGTAATAGAAAAGTTCAGTTCCTATAACTGATGATTATGGGCCACACTTCAAGGCCTTGATTGAGCAAGGTGCTAAAACTCATGACTAACTTTTAATCACATACATAATCCCATTAAAGTTAGGTATGTGCTGAATGAGGAAACTATATCCATTGGGATTTTAAAATTGCATTAATGCTTTCACTCTAGGAAGCCAGAGTAAAAGTAGGCTTATTTACTGTCATCCTTCACTGTGATAACTTCTCTCTGACAAGAGGGCGTGTCTGACATTCCCTCCCAAAATATGAGCCACTGTTATTCAGACTCCGTGCACTATACTATGGTGTGTGTGTGTATACCATACAATCATTTGGAGGTTGTACAGTTGTCTCTATTTCACCCATCATGTGGCCAGCTATTTTTTAATCTTCTCAATATACATTAATTTTTGTTCATAGCTGGGTACAAATCCAGTTACCACTCTATTTTTTTATTCTGATTTTCTGATCACCTTTTCCAGTTAGCCTTTTTCCTGTGAAGCAGGATATCATCTGATCCTTTAAGGTTGTGAGTAGATCCAGTGACTTCAAAGTTAAGCAGGTGTGTAAGTGCTTTGTTGGATTGGGGCCAAAGAATTTGCAGCTTAGTTGATACCAGAATGGATAAAATACCTTAAGATAAAAGTTACAAAACATTGATTCATGTGTGTCTTTAGTTTATAAACTAACTGTTGGGAATCAGGGCTTTCTGATCAGTCTAAGGCAAGAGTACAGTGTGGTTGTTGAAGCATGAAAGTGTATTGGTCAAGAAAGGTGTGATGGCTAGGGATGACCTGCACATGTGATATCTCTGCTAGTGTCTCCTGTGGGCACTTATTCCAAGTGACAGGTTTCCACCTGCACTCTTCCCAGAATTGAATCCCATTGTTCACCACCCCACTTTTTGGATCACCAGGCTAAGGCAACCCCTGTTCTCACCATCTTGCCACAGTTATAGGGTGAGTATAGGGTAAGTAGTGTCTTATACCCCCTTGCAGTCCATCACAAGTGACACCGCTTCCTCTCCCTTCCCCGTTGACAGGTATCTGGAAGGTATCTGGAAGACACAACTTTCCAGGTGCCTGTGACCCAGAAGCATATGTTGAGGCCAGGGACCTGCTGTTGCTTCCGGTTCTGGGGTCACCAGAGGGTAAGGACTTGGCACTGCCGGTACAGAAGGGAGATAGGGAGGTCTCCGCTACTGTCAGAATGGCACCGAGACCAATCTCATGAGGAAAACCCCCTTTGAGTGCCTCTCCTAGGGCCTCTCCACAGCACCGCTCACTGGCACTGGATGGCTTGGCACCTCCATGTTCCTCCTCCATTTCCTCTTCGGAGTCAGAGGCAGCGTCTGTCTATTCACACCATCGAAGCCTTCAGGATCGTCGGCACCATTCCACACGTCAGTCTTTTGTGGCTGGAACAGCTACTGCCATGGCGCACCAGGGCGCTTGGTTGATGGAACCATGGGGACTGGCATTGTTGCGGTGACTGTTTTGGAATCTGTGGGGGTTTCCACCAGACCAAGGCTCCGGTTTGAGATATTTGTGTTCTTTAGCCTCTGAGAGCCTAGTCCTTCTGGTACCGCACCATGAAACCCCAGAACCCACCTCCGGTACCAACCACGGGGAACCGCAAAATCTGACACGGAGCAGCAGAAACAGGCCCCTCCCGCAGCGGGCAGGGCAGACACTGTTCTGGTACCGTGTGCACCTCTGCCGCCTCCTCACCTGATAAGGCATTGATGGCAAGGAGGTGTCTCCGATCTTCAGGGCCCACCAGGAGTTACTAAAGTGGGTGGCATCTAACTTAGGCATTTAAGCAGAGGAGGTGAAGGAGTCTTGTGAGGGGTTCCTGGACATCCTAGTGACAGGTGGGCCTCAAGGATAGCACTTCCCCTCCATGAGGCTATTATGAATCCCATAAAATCTCTGTGGCAAAATCCAGCCTCCCTCCATCCTATGAGTAAGCGTAGGGAAAGAAAGTACTGTGTACCAGCCAAAGGCTGCACATGTTTATTTTCTCACCCTCCCCCAGGGTCTCTTGTGATGATGGCAGCCAAAGAGAGGGACTGTCAAGGCCAGATGGGACCGACACCGAAGGCAAAGAACACCAAGAAGCTAGATCTGCTGGGGAGAAAGGCTTATTCTATGTGTGTGTGTGTGTGTGTTACAACTCCATATAGTGAACCAGCAAGCCCTGCTGGCTCACTATGATTTTAATATGTGGGGAGCAAAGGACAAGTTCAAGGAGAAGCTTCCCCAAGACTTGTAGAGGAGGGCAAAACAGTGGCCAGGACCTCTTTGCAAGCAGCCCTAGACACTACTGATTCTGCGGCCAGGACAATGGCCACAGCTGTCACCATGTGCAGGAACTCATGGTTGCAGTCATTAGGATTCCTGCAAGAGGTGCAGCAGACAATACAGAATCTGCCTTTCGAAGGTTCCTCGCTTTTTTCAGAGCTCATGGACATCAGACTCCATGGCCTCCAGAGTGACACTGAAATTGCTGGGCCTATACATGCCCGCACATTCAAGGAAGTCCTACAGGCTTCAGCAGTTTGGCCGATATTATTCTCAGCCACCTAGGCAGGATCAGAGGAGGAGATGGAACAGGGGGTTTGGACAAAGGCTGCCTCCATCCTCATCCTCCGCAGGGCCCTCTCAGCCGGCCCCACGTCAGTCCGGCATTTCCAGGTACTTGTTTTGACGTAGCATTTGAGGATGACCTACCAACAGCCCTCTTGCAGGATCCAGTCAACCCTATATTTTCCAGCTGCCTTTCCTTTTTCCTCCAAGCCTGGGAATGCATTACTTCAGACCACTGGCTCCTAAGTACAATGGAATCCGGGTATACCCTCCAGTTTTTCTACCCTATCCTCCTTCCCGGTCCCTCTTCAGGGACCATTCTCTGAGCTTCTGCTTGAGCAAGAAGTTTGATCCCTCCTTTGAATGGAAGCGGTGGAAGAGGTTCCACTAGATCTAAAGAGAAAAGGGTTCTATTCCCAGTACTTTCTGATACCCAAGGCCAAGGGAGGTCTCAGACCCATCCTAAACCTGTGGCGGCACAACTGCTATATCAAGAAGTTGAAGTTTCACATGATCTTCTTGGCCTCTATCGTCCTGTCTCGAAATCCAGGGGATTGGTATGCCACTGTCGACTTGAAAGACACATACTTCCATATATCAATATTCTGGGGCCACAGGAGATTCCTGAGGTTTGTCATGAACCAGGCCCATTACCAATTCACGACTCTGCCATTTGTTCTGTCAGCTGCCCCAAGAGTCTTCACCAAGTGCATGGCAGTGATGGTGGCCTTTCTGAGGAAAAAGAGGGTCTACGTTTTCCCATACCTCAACAACTGGCTGATCAAAGGTTGGTCCAGAGTGCAGGTGGAGGCCAACATCACTCTCATACAATCAACCTTCCAGTCCTAATAAATGTTCAGAAATTGACCCTCATACCTGTGAAGTGAATAGAGTTTATTGGGGATAATTCTTGACTCCCTACAGGCAAAAGCTCTTCTGCCTGAGGACCGTTTCTACGCAATCTCATCTCTGATAAGCTCCCTTCAGTCCCTACTGATCATGACGGTTCAGGTTTGCTTGAGCCTCCTCGGACACATGTCATCGTGCACTTATGTGTCAGTCACGCAAGGCTGAGACTCAGACCTTTCCAAGCCTGGTTGGCCACGTATACTTGCCCTCCAGACATCATCTGGACAGGGTTCTCACAGTACCTTCTCAAGTCCTAGATTCACTGGCCTGGTGGTTAGACCGCAACACTGTGTGTGTGTGGGGGGTATCTTTTGCGACGCCCCGGCCATCTGCATATCTGGTCATCGATGCCTCAGCACTGGGATGCGGAGCCCATCTCAGTCACCTCTGAATCTGTCACTTCATATCAATATCAGAGAACTCAGAGCTGTCCACCTGGCTTGCCAGGCGTTCTTGCTCCACGTCGCAAACAGGACAATCTCAGTTCTTATGGACAATACCACAGCCATATTCTATATCGACAGACAGAGAGGGGCTCATTCTTTCCCCCACTTTTGGGAGGCAGTTCATCTGTGGGAATTCTGCATTGCTAATTCAATTGGCCTCAAAGCATTTTACCTACCGGGGGTGCAAGCTCAGTTCAGGAAGCCCTTCTTTTCTGACCACGAGTGGTCTCTTCACCTGGATGTCACACGGGACATCTTTCTCAAGTGAGGATTTCCCCACATAGACTTGTTTGTCACTTGCACCAACAGGAAGCATCAGCAGTTCTGCTTCCTGAGGGACCACAGCCCCACGTCTCTAACGGAGCCCTTCCTGGCGCCATGGTCGACTCACCTGCTCTGTGCTTTCCCCCCATCCTATTGATTCACAAGGTTCTGATGAAGATCAAGCAGGAGTGAGCGCGGGTCATTCTAATAGCTCCAGCATGGCCCAGACAGCATTGGCAGTAGCCATTCTTTTGGTGGACACTCCAGTCAGGTCCCCGTTATTCCCAGACCTGATTGCTCCACCCAAACCTCAGCGCATTGCATCTAAAGGCCTGGAATCTTTGTGGCTAACCTCTGATGAGCAAGCTTGCTCTTTATAAGTTCGTAAAGTCCTGTTGGGGAGTAGGAAGCCCTCCATGAGAGCTACTTACTGGGAAAAATGGAAGCGATTTGGTCTTCACAGTGTGGAGTTCGGCCCAAGCAAGCATCCCTGCAGCTCATTTTGCATTACCTCTTATCCCGGAAACAGCAGGGCCTAGCTCTTCAATCAAGGTCCACCTGGCGGCCATCTCATCATTCCATTCTAAGGTTGACACTATATCGGTCTTAGAGTTACAGCCGTGTTAGTCTGTATCCGCAAAAAGAAGAACAGGAGTACTTGTGGCACCTTAGAGACTAACAAATTTATTAGAGCATAAGCTTTCGTGGACTACAGCCCACTTCTTCGGATGCATATAGAATGGAACATATATTGAGGAGATATATATACACACATACAGAGAGCATAAACAGGTGGGAGTTGTCTTACCAACTCTGAGAGGCCAATTAATTAAGAGAAAGAAAAAAAAAAAAAAAAAAACTTTTGAAGTGATAATCAAGCTAGGCCAGTACAGACAGTTTGATAATAGGTGTGAGAGTACTTACAAGGGGAGATAGAGTCAATGTCTGTAATGGCTCAGCCATTCCCAGTCCTTATTCAAACCGGAGTTGATTGTGTCTAGTTTGCATATCAATTCTAGCTCTGCAGTCTCTCTTTGGAGTCTGTTTTTGAAGTTTTTCTGTTGTAATATAGCCACCCGCAGGTCTGTCACTGAATGACAAGGGCTTCTTTTCCATGGGTCCAGATGATGAAGATGTCATCAATGTAGCGCAAGTAGAGTAGGGGCGTTAGGGGACGAGAGCTAAGGAAGCGTTGTTCTAAGTCAGCCATAAAAATGTTGGCATATTGTGGGGCCATGCGGGTACCCATAGCAGTGCCGCTGACTTGAAGGTATATATTGTCCCCAAATGTGAAATAGTTGTGGGTGAGGACAAAATCACAAAGTTCAGCCACCAAGTGGACACCAATGGACACAAATCTGACATCAGGAATCAAAATACTCAAAAACCAGTGGGAGAACACTTTAACCTGTCTGGTCATTCAGTGACAGACCTGCGGGTGGCTATATTACAACAGAAAAACTTCAAAAACAGACTCCAAAGAGAGACTGCAGAGCTAGAATTGATATGCAAACTAGACACAATCAACTCCGGTTTGAATAAGGACTGGGAATGGCTGAGCCATTACAGACATTGACTCTATCTCCCCTTGTAAGTACTCTCACACCTATTATCAAACTGTCTGTACTGGCCTAGCTTGATTATCACTTCAAAAGTTTTTTTTTTTTTTTTTTTTTTCTCTTAATTAATTGGCCTCTCAGAGTTGGTAAGACAACTCCCACCTGTTTATGCTCTCTGTATGTGTGTATATATATCTCCTCAATATATGTTCCATTCTATATGCATCCGAAGAAGTGGGCTGTAGTCCACGAAAGCTTATGCTCTAATAAATTTGTTAGTCTCTAAGGTGCCACAAGTACTCCTGTTCTTCTTATATCGGTCTTATCTCACGAGATGGTAAGCTATTTCCTCAAAGGCCTGGAGAGAGTTTTTCCTCAGATGAGAGATCCAATCCAGCCCTGGGACCTGATCCTTGTCTTATCAAAGTTGATGGGCCCACCCTTCGAGCCGCTAACAACATGTTCGCTGTTACACCTCTCTTGGAAGGTTGCATTTCTGGTGCATCACGTCAGCCAGATGAGTGTCAGAGATCCGGGCCTTCACCGCGGAGACCCATATACAGTTTTCTTTAAAGATAAGGTTCAGCTACACCTACATCCAAAATTTCTCCACAAAATGGTGTCTCAGTTCCACTACAACCGACTGATTTTTCTCCCATTTTTTTTACCCTAAGCTGCATGTGCACAGGGAAGAGCAGCGCCTACACTTCTTGGACGTTAGGTGAGCCTTGGTTTTTTACATTGAAGGGACAAAACCATTCCGCAAGTCACCTCAACACTTTGTAGAAATAGCGGAAAGGATGAAAGACCTCCCCATCTCTGCACACAGGATCTCGTCTTGGATCACGTCATGCATCCGAGCATGCTACGACCTGGTGGGGGTTCCTTCAGAGCTGGGCAGCTGGAGAGCAGCAGGTGCTGGCCGGGAGTCCAGCTCTGAAGGCATAGCCGCCACCAGCAGCAGCGCAGAAGTAAGGAAGACATGGTATGGTATTGCCACTCTTACTTCTGCACTGTAAGGGTGGCAATATTGTGACCCCCCTAAAATAATCTGTTGACCCCACTGCAACTCCCTTTTGGGTCAGGACCCCCAATTTGAGAAACGCTGGTCTCCCCCATGATATCGATGTAGTATAGCGTAAAAGCACACAAAAGACCAGATTTCATAGGGGGATGCCAGATTTCATGGCCTGTGACACGTTTTTCATGGCTAATACAAATGAAAAAAGCATCATGGTAAATGGTTGGGGGATGTATGTTTATGTTGGGGGGGAAGACAGCAAGAAAATAGTAAACAAAAGAGGCACTCATTGCTCTTGGGGGACTATAGTTTAGTTCAGGGTCGGCAACCTTTCAGAAGTGGTGTGCCGACTCTTCATTTATTCACTTTAATTTAAGGTTTCGTGTGCCAGTAATACATTTTAACGTTTTTTAGAAGGTCTCTCTCTATGTCTGTATATTATATAACTAAACTATTGTTGTATGTAAAGTCAAGAAAGTTTTCAAAATGTTTAAGAAGCTTCATTTAAAATTAAATTAAAATGCTGATCTTATGCTGCCGGCCCGCTCAGCTCGCTGCTGGCCTGGGGTTCCATTCACCTAGACCGGCAGTGGGCTGAGCGGGGCCTGCGGCTGGGACCCCGGCTGGCAAGGGGCCAGCAGCCAGAACCCCAGACTGGCAGCAGGCTGAGCAGGACCAGCAGCCAGGACCCCAGACGGGCAGTGGGCTGATCAGCTCAGACCGCTGCCAGTCTGGGGTTCCGTCCGCCGGCTCCTGCCAGCCAGGTTCCTGGCTGCCGGCCCCACTCAGCCCACTGCCAGTCTGGAGTCCCGGCCCTGCCCACATAGAGTGGGTACCTATCTTCTCCCTGGTTTTAGCCCATTCTCTTCCTTTCTTTCTGCCCTGAGCTGAAGGTGAGAGTGCACTGAGCACAGGGCTGGGGGTGAAGGAGTAGGCTGGGGGTTGGGGTGTAGGGTCTGGCCAGGAGCTAGAATGAGGGAGGGAGCTCAGGGTTGGGGCAGGAGGTTTGGGTGTGGAGGCTTACCTGGGAAGCTCCCATTTGGCGTGAGGGGTGCAGGTGGGAATGTGGGGGGGGGGTGCAGGAGCTTCCGTTTGGTGCTCAGGGTGGGGATGTGGGGGGTGCAAGAGTCAAGGCATGGGGTGTGGGGGGTGCAGGAGTCAGGACGGGGATGGGTGTGTGTGAGGAGGGTGCAGGAGTCAGTCAGGGCAGAGGGCTGGGGGCATGTGAGGGGGGTGCAGGAATTGGCATGGTGTGTGGGGGATCTGGGTATGTGCGGGGTGGGTGGAGTCAGGGCTGGGTGTGTGTGAGGGGGGTGCAGGGGCCTGGGAAGTGTGGGGGGGTGCAGGGCTTAGGGCAGAGGGGTGGGGGGGGTTCAGGAGTCAGGGCAGGGGGCTGGAGATGTGGGCTGGAGTCATGGGGATCCTCCCAGCCCCCTGCTCTGAACAGCTCATGGCAGGGGGCTGGAGGGGATATGCCCTGATTCCTTCCCCAAGGCCCCGCCTCCGCCTCCGCCTCCTTCTCCGGAGCAGCGAGCACACTGCGGCTGCGGTTCCGGCTCTGCTTCTCCCCCTCCCTCTCCAGGACCATCAGCTGTTTGGCCGCAGGGAGGGAGAGGAGGAGGGCCAGGAACCCAGCACGCTGGGGGAAGAGGCGGGGGAGGAGGGAGCTTGGCTGCCGGTGGAGGCTGCCCTGCAGCAGCAGCTGGCAGGACCAAGCTTCTGCCTCCTGCCCCAGCAGGAGGGAGCGGTGGGTGGGAAGCAGAGAAGAGCAGACTGGGCTGGGCAGGATTTTTAATGGCATGCTGCTGCCTGCCAGGGTCCCGGCTGCCGACCCCGCCCAGCCCACTGCCGGCCTGGGTTCGGCAGCGGGCTGAGTGGAGCCGGCGGCCGGGACCCCGGCAGGCAGCAGCGTGCCATAGGTTGCCGACCCCTGGTTTAGTTTATCCATAGGAGCAGATTGTGCATGATGATATTTGCTACTTCTCCAAGTGACTTCACATTTCCATTCCATTTAAAGTGTGTGTGCACTAGCATCAGAGATTTTTCCCTTAGTAGTACCCATCAGGGCGGCGCATGCACCTTCTGCTGTCTCGTGGTGTTGTATAAAGGGCAGAGCTGACCCCAATCCCCCTCAGTTTCTTATCGCCCGTGACCATTGTCAGAATATTCTATCTTGCTACTGGAAATGTTTCCCTTTCTTATTGTATATAGTTGATACTTGTTTAATAGCTTTAGTCCCAGTTTAGCTTTTACTAGTAGGCTTCCTTTTGCTGGCGTACTTAGTATACTCTTCAGTTCCTGCCATTTGGGTACTGGTGTCTGGTACTGAGGCGTGCCTTGGTCCCCGAGCTTCAAACCTTGTAATGGATGCAAGAAACCGATATCAGTCAGTGCCTGAAGTGCCTAGGAGAACCTCACATCATGGACAGTGCCACATCTGCAGGGACTTTAAGCCCAGAACTAAAAAGGACAGAGAAGTTAGGCTAAAGCACTTTTTTATGGAGGCAGCGCTGGTCCCACCCTTGGAGCCCCCCTCTTTGGTCCATGTACTGAGCACATCTGCTTCAGTTAGGAGCACTCTCCCTGTCTTGGCTGAGTCTCAATACCAGTCCTTCTCTGGTACTAAAGAAAAGGCACCAGGAGACAACATCGAAGGATTTGGCGACCAAGAAATCAAGGTCTCTGGAACCAAAGTTCAGCAACCAAGCCGAGATGGAGGGTTTTGTTTAAATCCGAGGCACTCCCTGTTGCACGTAGCACCTCAGGCGGGGTCCAATGCCAGTACAGGCCACTGAGACTGACCTCATGGCACCACCTGGTTCAGTAGTGCTGTCATCTTTGACTCAGCAGCAAGAGACTATATCAGGGCCAGAGGCATATGCTGCAGCATGTAATCTGCTGAGTCTCTTGGTACCGGCTTCACCAGCAGGTCATGAAACATCTCACCCAGTATCAATGGACACTTGTATAGATTTGCCAACTACCAGCATTCAGCACCCATTACCGAGGGCCCCTCTGGGCAATCTAGTACACCCTCATATATGATAATGTCAAGAGGCAAATCAGCTATGATTTCTCCAGTGCTGTCCTCTGTGGACTCCTGACACTAATCTCTGGCACCAAAAGGTGCTGCACCTCGTTGGTCAGATGAATCTGGTTCAGAGTCAGAAGATGGCTTGTATATGTGTCAGCCACATCACGTTAGCCATCACTCCTCTCTGAGGGGTTTTCACCCCTGGTATCAAGTGGAAGCTCTGCATTGGCCTGCCCCTAGAGACCTTTAGGCTGTAAGAAATTGGGTTCTGGGACCATACCACTGGCCATATTGGAACCCTGGGGGGTTTCCACCTGCCTCCAGATCGACTTTGCACCCTCCCTGCTCTACATCTTCCAGTAGGTATCCACAATCCTTCCTGTCAAGAGCCACAAGAAGCTGCTCCTGGTACCAGGCTCAGTACTGAATGTGAACAATCTGCTCCAGTCTACTGCAAAATCCAAAGATGCAAAGAAACTTGATCTTTTTGGGAGGAAAGTTTATTTAACAGTGGAACTACAACTCTGGGTTGCTAATCCCCAAGAATTACTGGAGGGTTATTTCTCCCTCTGGAACAATGTTTTAAAATGTATGGACAAGTTGCCAGAGAAGGCCAGGCAACAGTTTCTAGCCTTGGTGGATGAGGGAAAGATGGTGGCCAGGACCTGTCTTCAAGCTGCTTCAGGTGCTGCAGATTCTACTGCTTGAGCCATAGCATTGGCCATTACAATGCATAGATATTCATGGCTATTGATCTTCTTCAGGAGGTCCAATGAACCATTCAGCATCTCCCTTTTGAGGGACCAATGCTTTTTCACAGCAGATTGATGACAGGCTTCTTAGCCTTTTAATTGGGAATTGGGATACACCTTTCAGTTTATTTCTGCCCCTCTTCTCTGTCCTTTTCCAGGGACCACTCTCATGAAGGAGTTCTGCTTCAGGAGGTACAATTTCTCCTTCTGTTGGGAACCATAGAAGAAGTTTCTCCTTTTCACAGAGAAAAGGGGTTTTATTCTTGCTACTTCCTAATCTAAAAAGTAAAGGAGATTTCAGAACAATACTAAACCTGAAGGAGCTTAACAGATATCTAAAGAAAATAAAGTTTTTCATGGTCACTCTGGCGTCCATGATCCCCTCCCTGGGTCCTGGCAACTCGTATGTTGCCATCAATTTAAAGGAGAGACATTTCCATGTAGCAATACATCAAAGCCACAGGAAATACCTCAGTTTTATGGTCAACTGATCCCACTACCAGTTTGCAGTCCTGCCATTTGGCCTCTCTGCAGCTCAGTATGTTTTTACACAGCATGTGGCTGTGTTCCTGAGGAAATTAGGAGCTCTAGTGTTTTGTACTTGGATGACTGGCTGGTGAGAGGCTAATTCAAGAGGTATTCCCCGCCACTGTTAAGGTCCTGGGCTGAGACCCGGTGGAGTAGGATGGGCCAGGTTCCCCATACCCCCTGCTGCCAACCCCACCCCTGGGGTGGCAGCCTCCCCAACTTAGGCCAGATGGCCTGCGTTCGTTTGCTGTATGCCCCAGCCAGGGAGCTGGACCATAGACTGCTTTTGTTCTGCCCCTGCCGGGGGACTTAGGCCTGACTGTTTGCTATCTGCGTAGCCAGGGAGCTGGCCACAGACTGCTTGTGTTCTGCCCCACCCAGAGGACTGAGCTTGGCACTGTTTGCTGCCTGCCCCACCCAGAGGACTGAGCTTGGCACTGTTTGCTGCCTGCCCCAGCAAGAGGGCTCGCTATAGACTCCTTACTGACTTACATTGCTAATACTCTGCTGATCGGCCCTCAGCCGTTAAGTGGTGTAGCAAGGCGGCGTGGCCTCCTTCTGACGCATACGGGCACATATACTTATGTGGTTTGACATGTCAGGCTTCGTCTTAGGAAGCTGCAGGGCTGGCTGAGTTCTGTGTACTCCCCAAATTATCGTTCTCTGCATATGTGGTTTGAGTGCCCATATACTTGGTGTCTTAGCCTCTTTTCACTGGTGGATAGACCTATCCAATGTATGTGTAGGCATTCCATTTGCTTCCAACCTAACTGATTTTGATTTTATTTTAGACTCTTCTGCTCTTAGATTGGGGGGCCCACTTGGAATCTCTGTAGACTCAAGGGCTATGATCAGGTGGAAGATGTAGTTCTCTATACAAATATAAGATAGCTGAGAGCCATTCATGTAGCTTGTCACATCTTCTTTCCCCATATCAAGGAAAGGGATTTACTAGTATTTATGGACAAAACAGCAGCGATGTTCTGTGTGAACAGACAGAAAGGGGCCAGATGGACCCTTCTTTGCCAAGAGGCAATGCTGCTCTGGAACTTTTGTATCAACTCAGTTCATCTCAAAACCTCACACCTTCCGGCTGTCCAGAACAGTCCAGCAGACCCAATTGAGTAGGTCTTTCACAAGTCACCACAAGTGGTTTCTGCCCAGATACAGTTAAGTTCATTTTTTAACTGTGGGGAATTCCCCATGTTGACCTGTTTGTAATCTGCATTGACAGGAAGTGTCATCAATTTTATTCATGAGCAGGTCTCTCAGAGCCTCATATACTTTAAGGTCAGAAGGAACCATCATGATCATCTAATCCAGGGGTGGGCAAACTTTGCACAACTGTATGGAGGGCTGGGTAGGGAAGGCTGTGCCTCCCCAAACAGCCTGGCCCCCGCCCCCTATCTGTCCCCTCCCACTTCCCGCCCCTGACTGCCCCCCTCAGAACTCCCAGCCCATCCAACCCCGCCCTGCTCCCTGTCTCCTGACTGCCCCGACCCCTATCCACAGCCCCGCCGGGACTCCCACTCCCAATCCTCCCTGTTCCTCATCCCCTGACCGCCCCCACAGAACCTCCGCTCCATCCAACCGCCCCCTCCTCCCTGACTGCCCCCCAGGATCCCCCGCTCGCCGCCCCCTTACCAGCAGCAGGAGCTCGCAGCCGCAACACCCAGCCAGAACCAGCTGCACTCCCCACGCTGCCCAGCAGGAGCGGCGGGCCAGAGTGCGGCCCACGCGGTGGTGTGGCTGCGGGGGAAGGGCCGTGGACTAGCCTCCCCGGCCAGGAGCTCATGGCCAAGCCGGCCCCCAGGCCTTAGTTTATCCACATATGATCTAATCTGACCTCCTGCCCATTGCAGGCCACAGAACCTCGCCCAGCCAGTCCTGTAATACACCCCTAATCTCTGTGTTAGTGAAGTCCTCAAATCATGGTTTAAAGACTTCAAGTTACAGAGAATTCATCTGCTCATAATCCAGGGTCTCTGACGGACGCTTTCCTGGAAAGATAATCTCATGAATGCATATCCTTCAATTCCTCTCCTACTCAGAATGTTAGAGGACTGTGCTTGAGTGATGCTTATAGTATTGACATGGCCTCGCCAGCATTGGTTTTGTACTCTGCTGAGCCTCTCAGCCAGGGTTCTATTGACACTACTACTAGACCCAGACCTGACTTCACATGACTATAGTTGCCTTCTCGATATCAGCCTAAAGGCCCTTCACCTTACAGCCTGGATGCTCCATGGTTAACAGCTCAGGAAGAGATCTGTTCAAAACATCCTTTGAATAATAGGAAGCCTTCTACTAGGAACTCTTATCCATCAAAATTGAAGAGATTCTCCATCTGGTCTCAGCAAAAAGGGGTTTCCCCAGTCCAGGCTTCAATACAATATGAGCTGAAGTTTTTGTTATACCTGACACAACAAGCTCTTGCCATTAGTTCCATCAGTGTTCACCTAGCAACTACCTCAGGTTTTCACCCTCTAAGTGATGATTGCTCTCTTTTCTATAATCCCATGTCAATTGGGTTTTTGAAGGGTCTGGACCAGTTAGGATCCTCTACCTGGTGATATATTTCCCCTTTGGTACTTAAAACTAGTGTTAGCAAAATTAATGAGTCCTCCTTTTGAACTGCTGGCCAACTGTTCATTGCCCCATTCTCAATGAAGGTAGCCTTTTTGATGGCAATTACCTTGGCTAGGAGAGTAGGTGAATTGAGAGCTATGGTATCTGTAACACCATATACAATCTGTAATGACAAGGTGTACTTGTGCCTTCATCCAGTTTCTCTCCAAAGTGGTTTCTCACTTCACATCAATCAAGCAATATATTTACCAACTTTCTTGCCTAAGCTTCATGCTCAGAAAGGAGAGGAGAAACTCCACACACTGGATGCTGGGAAAGTGTTAGCATTCTACTTGAACAGGACTACATTGTTTAGATTGTCCTCACGCTTTTTGTGGCACTTGTGAACAGGATGAAGAGTCTTCCAGTCTCATCTCAGAGATCCATTGGCCGGGAACAGCAAACTGCAGCCACTGGGAGTTCTGGGGGGCCATGCCTGTGGACGGTCAACGTAAATAAAATGTCTCGCAGCCCGCCAGTAGATTACCCCAATGGGCCGCGTGACGAAGGTTGCTGACCCCTGGATCAGCACAATGTGTATATTGATTACAGCTGAGGATATTATCACAAAAGGACTTTGAAAATTGTTTGTTTTGCCAAAATATTCTCCTAGATGCTGTTAAATAATTTTGTTTTGGAAGGACATAATTTTGAAAAAGTAAAATATTGAATACAAGACTGTTATGATTGGCAGAAGCTGCTGATTATTGCTAATTCAGAAGTAAGGAGTGGGTCTGAGAAATCACTTAGGTTTGATCTATGAGATTCTGTTCAGATTTGGGTGAGAGAAATTTTTTTCATAAATTCATAGAATCCAAGACCAGAATGGACCATTCTGATCATCTAGACTGACCTCCTGTATAAGGCATAGAATGTCCCCAAAATAATTCTGAGAGCATATATTTTGCAAATCACCTCTTCCTTTCTGTCACTTGCATTGTTGAGGAGAATTTTGGTGGCCTGACAAAGTAATAAGGGAATGGAACATTAATATTCTAATGAAAGGGTGGGCTCCTACTGGTACTGAAGTAATAATAGCACATACACTGCACAAGGAATCCATGGAGTAGACAGTCTCTCCAGGAGGGTGGGAGAGACCTGGGCTGGGCACTCTCCCAACAACCCTCCCTTCACCCCTGGAACAGTCTCAGTGGCCCAACCCCCTACTTTGGGAGCACCATATGGAATATTTCTTAACTCAAGTGCTTGACTTTGCAACCTAAATTACATTAATTTAACTTCATTTGTTTGTATGTAATTAGTATATAAGGGCTTGAAAAGTCTTCTCACCCACTTTCATGAGGTGGATCTTTCCTGACCATGTGTTTCCCGCAAGTTTAAGTTTTTGCTTAAGAAAGATAATGTTTCCGTAACGCTTAGAGTTGTGAAGATAACCCTCTAAGCAGTAACCCAAATGTTAATTGATGCAATGGTGTCGTCTTAAGTCTACAGAGACAGCTCATGTCACAACTTGTATTAGGGGGAAGGAGGCCTACGTGCTGCTGCTGTTTCTATTAGTGCAGCCACTACCACAGGATTTGTGTGCCTGGGGAGGAGTGTATGCTGACCCCCCCCCGCCATATACCATGTTTTCTCCATGGTTGTAGAGAATTAAACCATTGTTAGTGGTTCTGTATTGCAATTGAAAGTGAGTGTTTTGTTGCGGGAGGAAGTATGTTTGGCCACTATGATTTTTCGGTTGAAAGACATATCAGTTGAGATGGCTGTGTATAGGAAAGTTGATTTATCTGATGAGTTCCCTTAATTTTAGTGATTGTGTCATATAAATACAGAAAACAAATTAGTTTAATGCCAGTATTTGAAACCTTCAGAACTAGAAACTCTGGTATCTGCTGCGTTTAGTCCTCAGAACTAAAAAGCAACTCTGTAAATATAGATAAGCTATGGAGCATGTCTTGAGGTTAACAGAAAAGGTCTTAGCATTAAGAGGGTGTCAAAGACTATTTTCTTGAAAGGAGAAGGATATACTCTCAACTAAATGTGTAGAGTTTTATCCAATCAACTCCTATTAGTACAAATGGAAATTGCAAAAGCTAATGCTTGCACATCAAGTTGACTGTATCTCTAACCAGTAAAATGAATTTATAATATTACAGCAAAGGATGAGGGAATATAATTTTGGGATCCTCAATAGATAGTCAAGGGAGGAGGAATACACATTGTAGAAAACATTGCAATAAACCAAAGAGAGTGGTAGACATTTTCTACATCTGTGTCTCGGGAACCTCAGTAATTTGGAAAAGGTTTAAATTTAGGACTGGTCTATATTAGAAAAGTTGCACTGGTAGAACTAAATTGATTTAAAATCATTTGGCCTAATCCTGAAGTTTCTTTACTTCATCCTTACTGATGCAAAATTCCTATTAAAGCTTGCTAGCTATTGATATGGATTTAATTGCATGTTAGTGGATAATTTGGGGAAATCTTTACACCCCATGCCAGATGAGTTAATGGTTGACTAAGGATATTACACAAAAATGGTTGAAAATACTTAGTGTGATGATGTTCAAGGTTTCTCTGTATTTCAGTTTTTCTTTTTAAACGTAGATTTTTTTTTTTAATGCATTGAGTTGAGCTTTAATGTCAGTAAGAACAACCCTCCCTATATTAATTCCAACGACCAGGTCAAGAAAACCAGTGTTCAACCTCATCTTGCAACTAGCTAAGACAATATGACTTCCTACATATAAGGAAGAGGGGACAAATATTTAAAAATGCATTTATTATATAGAAGTAGATTTGAAAATCAGTATCTCAACTTTTTAAGTTATGTTGGATTAAATGGAGTATGGTGTTTGTTTTTTGTTTAATAAGACCAAAATGAGAAGCTGACCCAAGAGAACAAAGAACTGCAATTGCATTATCTGGAACACAAGCAACAGCTAGATGAACTGAAAAATCGCATGAAGTTTTTCACCAAGGTAAACTTTTTTCTGTTTAGAAAATGACCAAAAAAAAAAAGCTTTCTATGTTTTATGCATAGTGCACATACTCTTAAAAGCAAAACCAAAAGAATGCAGAAGTATGATGGAGTTTATTTAT
This sequence comes from Trachemys scripta elegans, assembly GCF_013100865.1. Lineage (NCBI taxonomy): Eukaryota > Metazoa > Chordata > Testudines > Emydidae > Trachemys > Trachemys scripta. The sequence continues at coordinate 31,113,892 of NC_048310.1, read as the reverse complement.
TCATGATATCAGGCAAAGTGTCATGTTTAGTGAGAATGCACCATGTTATTCTGAATGTATCTCTCCATTATTCATTCACACATTCATAACACCTTTTATTGACTATTTCTGTTTCAGGAGAGTGATACTGAAATGACAGAACTCAGTGAAGCCCTCATGCTTATAAAGGTAACTTATACAGAAATTGATCACGTTTTGATCTGTCCCGCTCTACTTTTTAACTCTTTAACTTTTGCATGTTCTCTACACAATGCCTCTTCAAGAGGTGAATCATTTGTGCATCTTTTAGTAGCTAATGCTTCTTGTTCGTACATGTGCATATGTCACTCCCCAGTTACAGGAAACCAAAAGGGAGAGAGGAAAAGATGGCAGGATGAAATTTATTTAGGTTATGTACATATTTCATAATAACATCAAAAGTGAATTAGGCCAGATCGGCAGACACTTGCTTTTAAAATTTTACCTTTTTTTTTTTTTTTTTTTTCAGTGAAAAGAGTTGCTGTTTTTTTATTTATCTCTTTACCCTATTATAGTGCTGATCAAAAACAACTTTTTGCTCACTAATTTTGAAGGCAATGGAAGCATTCTCCAAACTAAAATGTTAAGCTCTGAAAGCACGATAAAAAGATGCTCTCCGGTGTCTGAACACCTGTTCCTGCTTATTTATTTATTTATCTCTTTACCCTATTATAGTGCTGATCAAAAACAACTTTTTGCTCACTAATTTTGAAGGCAATGGAAGCATTCTCCAAACTAAAATGTTAAGCTCTGAAAGCACGATAAAAAGATGCTCTCCGGTGTCTGAACACCTGTTCCTGCTTATTTATAAAAGAACCAGAAAAATGCATTTTTTCTCTTACACATAGTTCGTAATTCTGTCGCTTACAACAAGACTGCAGTGAAGTGAAAGAGAATAAATGAATGGAAAAGATTGTTTCCTGTGTTCAGGCGAATCCTTTTTATTGATTTTTTTTCTTTTAAGATTCACATTTTTGCACTATATATGTTCCATCTTGGACTCTTAAAGATAAATATCATTTCTAAAATCAAAAGATCCCCCAACAAAAAAAATCACTATTTTAAACTTTTTTTTAAAAGACTGGAATAGAAAAAGTATTAATATCCCACTAGTATTGAAAACCCTAGTGTCTGTGGCTGAGGCAATATAAAGGATTATGATCTTGGGTGAAAAGCCAATAAGTTCTTCCAACTAAAACTCTATGCATATAGATTTTCTTTATTTCAAATAAAAAAAGTGGGGGAGAAGAATCACTTGACCTGGACTTTAAGTGTCATACCAGGGTTTTTTTTAAAAGCATAGAAAGCACCACAAGAATAATAACTCTGTCTTAACTAATATGTGATTCAGCCCCCATAATAAAGATCTCCTCCGAATATATTCCAACTCATGTCTCCTCACCAACCTGTCTAATGGCCCATATATATGTGTTGACTAAAATAGGTGATAAATATACCTGTGCATGAGCATGCCCTCACAGTAGAAAAGCAATCCTCTCAGATGTTCTTAATCCTAAAGAATAAAACAAGATTAAAAAGAAAGCTAACCAAAGTAAATAATAACATAATTAGAATTGTATCTAAAATAGAATATTTTTCAAAGTTTTCTATGAGACACTCATGCAATCCTTTTTGCTGAACTTGACAGGACTCTGTATTTTCATTAGTCTGAATATTTTGGATGAGCCTGTAATAATGCAGAATTGACAAACAGCACTTCATCTGATTAAATTTACACAGATGACATCATCTGTAATCATCCAAATGCTATAAGATCAAAGTCACAAATTACATTGGGATTAGCTGATTGATTGATTGAATGTTTGGGTTTTATACTGGGCCCCATAACAATAGTATATAAGCACCTTCCATGTAAAATCAGTAGCACTGGCCAAGTCCCTAATCAGCTTTAAAGAATCTCTAACACTTGTTCCTTTTTGGGTCCAAAACACTTGTTGGATGGGTTTTAAAAAGATTTCTAGTAACTTTCTGTTTTGTTAAGGGTTTATGGGTAGAGGGAGGTATCAGTGCTGGGAGTGACATTCTTATGATGGATGATACTTATGTCATAACAAGATCATGATATCCATGGATCGGATTTCTCGTACTACAAAGAATCAGAAACCAATTTTGGAGAAGCAGGTTTAGACGAAGATTTTAAAAAATGGATGCTGAACATTAGAGTCCTAATTTTGTATTTACGCACTTATGAAAGTTGTCTTGCTTTTCAAAAGTGCCAAGCACCCAGGAACTTTAATGTGCTTTGGATGTCCAGTAAAGATGGAGGAGCTGCACAGGGTCAGGGAAACTGTCAGATGTAGCTGCCCAGGGTCCCTGTACTGCCAGGAGATCCATATGGATGCGCTTCTTTTAAAGTTAATAACAGCTCTGTGCTGATGCAGGATCTATTTTAAGAATTGGATCCTAAATAAGGCTTTAGGAGATGAACTTGACACTAATGTTTTTTAAGATCTTGCCTTAATTTCTTGTCAGTTGCATTAATAGATTGAAGCTTTTCAACTTGGCGAAAGTCTTCAGATCCTCTGTATCAAGTCTTTTCAATTGCTTTGTTAAAACTGTACAGCTTTGGGCCATGTAAAGGACAATTGTGAAGTTATTTGTGGCTTTTCCATAAATATATATACGGCTGATTCTTATTGTTACCAAAATATTTACATATTTTTGGAAAGACCATATGTTATCTTTCAATTCTTACTGCTAAGTCATCAAGTCATTTTCATTAATGATTCATAGAATATCAGGGTTGGAAGGGACCTCAGGAGGTCATCTAGTCCAACCCCCTGCTCAAAGCAGGACCCATCCCCAAACAGATTTTTGCCCCAGATCCCTAAATGGCCCCCTCAAGGATTGAACTCACAACTCTGGGATTAGCAGGCCAATGCTCAAACCACTGAGCTAAGCCTCCCCTAAAGTAAATCTGTAGAAATTTATTAATTTCAGTTGTTGAATAGATATTTGATTTCTTCTAGGTATCTTGTGTGATGTCATTGGTTCCAGATAGACAATTAAATATAGGATAGTGCACAGTCCTGAGAGGTGCTGAACTATCTTTTCTCCGATGCGCTGGCAGGGGGCACTTGGAAACTCACAGAATTAGTCCTATAATCTTTTATTTTGTTGCCAAAATAAGACTGAATATCCAGTGTCTTGTTCACGGTAGATTAAAACATGCAAGCAAACACCTAATTGTACTGCAAAATTGTTCTCCAATAAGAAAACAAACAAACTTTTTCTTGTAGGTTCGCAAACAGCAGAAGAATGGGGACCTTACCTTTTTAGAGAAAATAGAAGATGACGTCCATAAAGACATGGAATACGCCATGCGGGAGCTTCAAGCAACACATGCAGAAACAGTGCAAGAACTTGAAAAGACACGGAATATGTTAATTGTGCAGCATAAAATTAACAAAGATTATCAGGTACTAAACTGTTCGCAGTGGAAAATAACCTGTAACAAAATACTAATATTAGCAGCACCTTAACTTTTTTTACTATCAAGAAATTTGAATTAATGGTTAAGACTTGTGAATTCAGGAAGTTTTCAGCATAAAGAACTAATTATTGATATATATGAGGTCATTGGGAGATTTCCCATTGTGATAAATATTGGCTATAAGGGTGAAATTCAGACGGGAGGGAGTGGATGAAATCCACGTTCCATAACCAGGGACAGCGTAGCCTGTTTGCATCTGCAATGTTCGGTTTAGTCCACAGGATCCACATGGTTGTAAGGCCTTGGCTACACTGGCGCTGTACAGCACTGCAACTTGCTGCGCTCAGGGGTGTGAGAACGCCCCCACTCATCCCCGTGTGCAGCGCTGTAAAGCGCCAATGTAATCAGCGCCTGCAGCGCTGCAAGCTACTCCCCTCGGAGAAGTGGAGTACTTACAGCACTACGAGAGAGCTCTCGCAGCGCTGGCGGCGCGACTACACTCGCGCTTCACAGCGCTGCCGTGTGTAGCCAAGGCCTAAGCGTCCTCTGCTAGCTCATTCCTTGAATACAAGTCTATTTGCAGCCATATGTGAGTACTGATTTGAAGTGTATAGGCAAAGCAAAGCTTCTGGCCCAGTCAGCTACTCTGACAAACTCATCTCTGGAACTGCAGACCTTGTTCACTTAATGGAGGTCATTCTAAACCCATAAAAATTTGAAATACAACATTAGAGCATTAAACTGAAATAGCTAATCACTATTGTTAAAAATGAGGCTTGATTACACAGAGCAATGTTAAAGCACATTAGGAAATCTGTAGAACACACCATCAGAGTTCAAACAAACCATTTAATATGCAACATATTTGTGCTTTAGAAATCAACCCCCATAGGATGCATTACCCCATATTGTAGACAAGGCCTGAGTCTATTTCTATTGGAATTAGAATAGATCGTTGTGTTAATTAATTGGAAATGGTTGCTATTTTTGCATAGTCTCAAAGTATGGATTTAATCTTGAATTTAAATGATTTTTTTCTATTAGTCATCATTGTAAATCCGTGGTGTGTGCCAAAGAAATGGTGACCACTCTAAAACTACATCACTTGCATCTGAAGAAGTGAGGTCTTACCCACGAAAGCTTATGCTCCCAATACTTCTGTTAGTCTTAAAGGTGCCACAGAACCCTCTGTTGCTTTTTACAGTTTCAGACTAACACGGCTACCCCTCTGATACTTGACGCTCTAAAACTGTGATATGTAATGTATACAAAAGTGATAACAGCTCTTCCCCTACCAATCTGGGCTGACTAGAAGCCTTAGAATGAGTGCACTTAAAAACTCAGTATTTGCCGGTCTGTAGTCACTACAGTACCATAATCTCTGCTCTCCTAAGCAATAGGGGGATACTATTCTTATTGCAGCTACTTGGAACAATAAATGTTGATTTTTAAAAGAAATTATTTGATATTATTTCACCTAATCTATATTCCATTATTAGTCCCCTGAGCTGTCCAGTTTTCCCCAAAATTAATTCTTCAATTTCAACAGTTGACATCTGTCCTTGTACATAATTTAGAATATTTCTGTTAATATTATATTTTTTAACTCAGCCAAAAAAAGGAAATGACACCTTTTGCCCCACATATGATAAATTATCAGAATATACTATCTTTACTAATATTCTTTCAGACTGAAGTTGAAGCAGTGACGCAGAAGATGGAGGGTTTACAGCAAGATTATGAGTTAAAACTTGAACAGTATGTCCATCTTCTTGACATTAGGGCTGCACGCATCCGAAAATTAGAAGGTAAATTTTTAATCCAGTTTTTGATCCTATTTGATATAGCTAATCTGCCAAAAATTATTAGGATTTAAACATTTATTGCAACTATAGTATTCACCACAAAAAATATAGTGGTGTACTGCAAATGTTGATGACACTTTATGCATAAAGACAAAATTGGAAAGGTTTTCAGAGCAACCGGTTCACATGTTTGCCTCAAAAGAGAGGTCTCAAGTATGAGAAAATGTTGTACAGTAGAACCTCAGAGTTACAAACACCTTGGGAATGGAGGATGTTCATAATTCTGAAATGTTCGTAACTCTTAACAAAATATTACGGTGTATTTTCAGAAGTTTACAACTGAACGTTGACTTAATACAGCTTAGAAATGTTACTATGTTGTGTAGAAGAAAAATGCTGCTGTCCCTTTATTTTTTTTGTTAGTGGTTTACGTTTAACACAATACTCTACTGTATTTGTTTTTTTTTTGGGGGGGGGGGGGGGGTCTCATCTCTGCTGCTGCATGATTGTATACCTCCAGTTTCAAATGAGATGTGTGGTAAACTGGTCAGTTCATAACTCTGGTGTTTGTAACTTGGAGGTTCTACTGTACATAAATTATTTTTAACATCTCTGGTTTATCTTACATTAGAAACAGTAATACTCCAGCTTTTTTATCTTATTGTTAAAATATTAAATTAGGCCCAGTTGTTTTTTCATTTTTCTATTTTCAAGTTTACATTTGAAATGGCTGTTATTTCCTAATATTTAACCTTCTTTTAATTCTTCAAAACTCATTTTATTTTTTCCATTAATTCACAAATTATTGCGGAGTTGAATGAAGCCAGCTTTGTTTTTCTTTTTCATATAAAATATGATTTTACATGTAAAAATAAAAAAGCAATAACTAACAAGGACGAATGTAATGAGAATTTTAATAATGGCTTGATTCTTTTTTATGTACTATAAAAGTGTATCCTATGTACTGAAGAATGTTATGGTGGCTTGGGCCCTGGTTTTATTATTTTCTCTTTCCCCAAAAAATAAAACTTATTTTGTATACTTACTTATTTGTATACTTCAACTGCAAAAATGCCTTCATCTGCAAAAATTCATCACACCTGAATGCACTGGGTCTTTGGTCAGTAAGAAAAAGGGGATGGGGCTCTTTTACGGGTCCCAAATGTATTTGATTAGAAGGGAGGAGAAAGGGAGATGGACTTACCTGAACAGAGCCAAGGTGGAAACAGGAAGATGGCAGTCCAGTAGGGTGGAGGTATTGACCCACTATATGCATCAGGGGGAGGTATTTATACCCTATGCATTCCATAAGGAACTCCCTCTGTCATTAATCCACAATCAGCTCTGCAAAAATATGTAGCTTAAATCTCTGGTATGTTTTTTTTTAATCCAGTGCTCCTTTTTTTTAAAAAGATGTTTCATTTTAAGGCTTCTTTCTCATAACTGCTTTGCGATCGATTATTAACTCCAGTGCAGTGAAACTATAGTGTAAAACCACTGAATTCAATGTAGATACACTGGAGTTATTCCTGATTTATAGGAGTGTGACTTATATGAGCACCAGGCCCCATATATAAAACTTGTGAATCATTTGATACCTAGAATCAATTATACAGATTAGGAGCACTGAAATGTTTGAAAAAAATAACATTTTTTTAACATTATTGAATTACCCTTTATTTTCTCTGTATTCAGTCATTTAATCGAGTTCTGTTGCAGCATTTGTTGATGACAAGAAAAAGATTTTCATGTTTAGTTCAATTTCATGTTGTTTGTTGTAGCTCAACTAAAGGATATTGCCTATGGTACCAAACAGTACAAATTCAAACCAGAAATCCTGCCAGAGGATCCAGTAGATGAATTTGATGAAACTGTCCACTTAGAAAGAGGAGAAAACCTGTTTGAAATTCACATCAGTAAAGTGATATTTTCTACAGAAGCTGTGCTTGCTTTTGGTGACCAGGAACCTGCAACTTTCTGTACCTATGCATTCTATGACTTTGAACTACAGACAACCCCAGTAATTCGTGGTCTTAATCCATCCTATAACTTCACTTCACAGTATCTTGTGCGCATTGATGACTTTTTTTTGCAATACATACAGAAAAGCACTATCACTCTTGAGGTTCATCGTGCCTTAGGCACAGATTATGAAACAGCTGCAGCATGTCAGCTGAGGTTTCATGAAATCTTGGAAAATAATGGCAGGATCTATAGTACAGCAATTTTAGTTGGTAAGTAACATTTCAAAGTGTATTGTGTGTGATATTTTAACTGACAGTTATAATAGTACATATTTGTACAACACTGAATTAATGTTTTACAACTTTAAAAAAAGAAATATTGTATATACAAGGCCAAATTCTGCTCTGGGATGTGAATGTACGTTTCACATTGATCAGTTAGCAGTTGTGGGCAGGCCCTGAAGGGAACAATTTTGCCCCTAATGGAATGAACGTTCAGGATGTGTATAGCAGTGATGATAATGTAGTGGTGTCTGGCTATGACATATATTCGAGACAATGTGGATAAATTAAACTAGCAATTTGGTTTAACTTTCCCTTATGTGTTTTCAGTTGCTTATAATTTTGCCAGACTTTAACTGTTCCATGCTTGTTTTCTGCTTCTGGGTTTTTTGCTGTTGTTTAATACAGTTTTTAATTATATAAAATCATAGAAATGTAGGACTGGAAGAGTCCTTGAGAGGTCATCTTATCCATTTCTCTGCACGGAGGCAGGACCAAATATACCTAGACCATCCCTAACAGGTGTTTGTCTAACCCGGTCTTAAAAAAACTTCAGTGACAGGAATTCCACCATCTCCATTGGTAATTTCTTACAGCACATAACTATTCTTTTAGTTAAAAAGTCTTTCCTAATAATTAACCTAAATTTCCCATGCTACAGATTAAGCCGATTACTATTTGTCCTATCTTCGGCAGACATGGAGAACAGTTGATCACCATTCTCTTTAAAACATCCTTAACGTTTTAGAAGACTTATCAAATCCCTCCTCAGTGTTCATTTTTCAAGACTAAACATGCCCAAACCTTTTCTGATAGGTCAGATTTTTCTAAACGTTTTATCATTTTTGTTGCTCTCTTGTCCACATCTTTCTTAACGTGTGGCACCGAAAACTGGACACAATTCTCCAGCCTCATCAGGGCCGAGTAAAGCAGAACAATTACCTTCTGTGTCTTAGATGCAACATTCCTTTTAATACACCCCAGAATATTACGTGTTTTCTCAACTGCATCACACTGTTGACTCATATTCAATTTGTGATCCACAGCTCCTTTTCTGCAGGATCTAGCCAGTTATTCCCCCATTTTGTAGTTGTGCATTTGATTTTTTCCTTCCTAAGTGTAGTGCTTTGTATTTGTCTCTATTGAATTTCATCTTGTCGATTTCAGACCAATTCTGCAATTTTTCAAGGTCATTTTGAATTCTAATCCTGACCTCTAAGGTGCTTGCAACTCCTCCCAGCTTAGTGTCATCTGCAAATATTATAAGCACTCTCTCCATTCCATTATCCAAGTCATTAATGAAAATATTGAATAGGACCAGAGCCAGGACAGACCCTTGCAGGACTCTGCTATATAGAAGGAAGTTCTTCTTCACACAGCGCACAGTCAACTTGTGGAGCTCCTTGCCTGAGGAGGTTGTGAAGGCTAGGACTATAACATCGTTTAAAAGAGAACTGGATAAATTCATGGAGGTTAAGTCCATTAATGGATATTAGCCAGGATGGGTAAGGAATGGTGTCCCTAGCCTCTGTTTGTCAGAGGGTGGAGATGGATGGCAGGAGAGAGATCACTTGATCATTGCCTGTTGGGTTCACTCCCTCTGGGGCACCTGGCATTGGCCACTGTCGGTAGACAGGATACTGGGCTAGATGGACCTTTGGTCTGACCTAGTACGGCCATTCTTATGTTCTTATACATCCTCCCAGTTTGACAGCAAACCACTGATAACTTCTCTTTGAGTACTGTTTGTCAACCAATTGTGCACCCACCTTCTAACTAAAACTGTTATATGCATATGCACATGATCACCTGTTTGTTCTACAAGACCTGTGCCTCATTCAGTGCAGAGGATGGACAAGAAGAAAAAGGATGTTCTCTTTTGTTTAGGCTCTGGAGTTGGCTGCAAGAGAGCTGGCTTCTGTTCCTGGTTCTGCTATAGACTACTGATGCAGTGCTGTCAGACCATATGCATATTCACAAGAGGGTAGAATTAATTTTCCACAGGCAACCTTACTTCTTGCACTTCCTAACTTTTTAAATGTTTGCTTTGCTACTGAAATGTTTATGTAATGAATTTTTTTGTATGTAATATTATATATAATAAAATATTCTATAGGAAATGGAGGACATATCCCAAACTATGGCACAGTGGATTACTGGGTCAGATTACGAGTTCCTATGGATCAGGCTATCAGACTCTACAAAGAGAGGTCAAAAGCTCTGGGATACATAACATCCAATGTAAAGGAACATGAAAAAGCCCCACAGGTAAGCTAATTTATTTTTGGTATTCACATAGAGTAAGCTGTTCAAATTTTTTTCTTTCACTTCAATAGCTTTCTTCCACTGTTAGCTTTTGCTGTGTATATAAACTGTTTTCATTGCTTTTTAAGGGATCTTGAACAGAAAAGTTTTTGATTTTACTAGTTGTATGATATAATATATGGTTGTGTCAGGGAGAATCAGTTTTAACCATCAGTCATTAATTGTCGCTAAAACTACTAGCTGTTGCTAACTTCTTGGCCCGAAAGTAGTGAAATAGTAATGAGTAAACATTCTGTTTAACTCTCTTGATTCTGAGATGCCAAATTTTTCCTACATGTTGCTCTACTGCAATACCCAGGAGTTCTAGGCTGGCCCAGTAGCTCAGCCCTCTAGTACATTTGAAGTGCTTGAGCAGAAGAAATCTTAGGATTTTTGTTCTTTGGATATTCAGGTTGAGACTGTGTTATATTTCTCAGTCAGGTGAAAATGAGGGAGAGAGAGAGAAAAGTGGCCAGTCAAAAAGGTTTCAAGAGTGAGCAAAAACTCAACTAAAACAAGAGCTAATTTAAAAAAAGAAAACCACTTTCTGTGAAAGGTGTCTATAAAACAAAATACATCTTTTCTCCAAAAAAAGTGATTTATTTTTTTAAATCAAAGATAAACATTTAAATGGAAAATGTTATCAACATTTCAAACTTTCTCAGCCAACGTGACTTCTCAGCAATACAGGCAGAAAAAGCTGCTGTTGAAGAAGAACACAGGCATCCTGGATCATAGCTTATCTAGGAGGCTAGAGATGAGTATTTGGGTTCATATCTTAAACTGCCACAGATAAAAATGAATGTTGTAAACTGCACCATGATTGTACAGAAATTCTCCATTACTTGCTTTTAATTTTCAAAGCAAGGTCAATATTTCTGCTGTTGACCATGATCTTACAAGTTGCTTAGCATCTCCTCCAGTTTGCTAAAGAAGCCTCATGAACTCCAAGTAACTAAAAATTAGAGCTGATTATCACCTCTTGCAGAGTTCAGTGTGTTATCACCTTGCAGGATTGGACCCATTGCTATTTATTTTATTATGTGTTATGCATACTGTTGTACAGAATATACAGAAAGGCCTGGTTCCAAAATGCTTACAAATCCTTTAAACTCAAATGGCTGTTTTCTTGCTCTTGAAATTACAAATGTTAATGAAAAATACATTAGCGCTATTGCAGAATTCTGCAGTCAGTCCAGATTTAAAGGGGTTAATTTGAAATTCCGTAGTGGAAATACAGGATTTCGTGTTTGCTTATATCAGTTAGACTGATGTTGCAAAAACAATTTAACACAGTACAATAAATTATTTTACCAAATAGCTTTTCTTTGATAGTTTCACAAATTTACAATAAAGTTACTTAAGATATACTACAATCAACTAATATTTTTTACACTGAGCTGTTACTTTTTGTCTAGACTATTAACGAAGTCTATTAACATACTTTAACATATGACTTTACTTATGCATCACAACAACAGTAAGCAACAGTCAGGGAGTAAAAGAGTAGAAGTTCAGATATGTTTGACATTGGCTTAGGAAACAAAAATCTTTAGCTAAACAAAATGAAACACTTTCTCTAATGTAATAGTGAGTCAGTTTTGCTTTCAGTTTGTTAGTGTAAATCTGGAGTGGCTTCAATGGAGTTACTCCAGATTTACATCAGTGTAACCTGAGAAATTTGATGCAGTAACTTAAATTTAGATCAGTGCAAGCATTTTCAATTTGTAGTTGTTAAAAATGATATAGCAGTTGATAATACCAACAGTATTGCAATTTCTTACACTGGCTTCGTGTTTACAAGAATTGAAGAGTCTTTTCATTGTCCAGCTATACCAAACAAAGAAGGACAGGAGACACTTGATATGGTTTTAATCAGGCCGCAACTTTATTATTAGATGTCTGGGAGTACCCGTCAGATAAAAGTGTACAGTGCACAGGGCCGGCTTTAGCAAGTGCGGGGCCCGATTCCTGGGGCTTGTACTCACCGAGCGGCGCTCCCAGTCTTTGGCGGCACTTCAGATTGCCGGCCGGGGAAGGGGGGTCGCGGGGCAGCTGTGCTCCGGCCGGGGTCGCGGAACCACGGGGCTGCCATGCTCTGGCCGGGGTCACGGGACCATGGGGCTGCCGTGCTCGGGCCGGAGCTCCAGCCGGGAGAGCGGGGCTGCGGGGCTTGCCACGTTCCAGCCGGGGTCACGGGGCGGTGGGGCTTGCCGCACTCCAGCTGGGGTCACGGGGTTGCAGCGCTCCGTCTAGGGTTGTGGGGCCACAGAGGTGTCGTGCTCCGCCTGGAGCTCCAGCCGGGAGAGCGGGGCTGCGGGGCTTGCCATGCTCCAGCTGGCGCTCTGGCCAGGGGAGCGGGGCCACCAAAGATTTAAATTAAAAAAAAAAAAAAAAAAATTTAAATTAAAAAGGCACCTAAGGTGCGGGGCCCGATTCCAGAGAATCGGGCGAATCGGCCTAAAGCTAGCCCTGACAGTGCAGGTTTCCCATGTTCATTCAATAACTACCCAGGGGGCGTCTGGCAGCCCCCTGTCTTTTTCCGTCCAGGTCTCACCAGCCAACCCATTGCTTGTACCTTACCATCCACACCCCTCTCATAGGAGGGTAAAGGGGGGCTATAAGAAAGGAGGTTGGCTCCCTGCCGGATCATTCATAGGAGCCCTAAATCCACCCCTATTTCATTCCTTTAACCAACACCTACTTTTTAAGGCTTTTTCTAAGCCATTTATCCAGTCACTGTATATCTGCCCTAAGAATAGGGCCCTACCAAATTCACGGTCCATTTTGATCACTTTCATGAACAGAGGGTTTTTAAATTGGTCAATTTCATGTTTTCAGATGTTTACATCTGAAATTACATGGTTTTGTAACTGTTGGGGTCCCAACCCAAAAGGTACCCAGTGGGTCTGATTTCCCCCTGCCCCCAAGCAGCCATGCAGGGGAAGGACAAGTCGTGTCCCTCCCCAGCCCAGTGGAGACTCGCAGCTAGGAACCCCAGGCTAGGGCACGCCCAGCAGCAGGGAGAGGTTGGACTCCCTTCACAAACCTCCTCTGGCTGCAGGAACCTCCGGGGCTGTTGCTCAGCCCCAGAGCTTCCTGCAGAAGGGGGAGGCGCTCAAAGGTGGGTCTGATTTCCCCCGCTCCCCCTGAGAGCAGCCGTACAGGGGAAGGACAAGTCTTGTCCCTCCCCAGCCCGGCCAGCACTTGCAACTAGGAGCCCCCCAGTTGGGGGGTTCCCATCAGCATGGGGGAGATCAGAGTTCATGTTTTTCACAACCATGAAATTGGTAGGGCCCTGCCTATGGAGTACCTGCACTGGACATGCGCCCCACGCTTAGACTATATGTCGCAACTCATTATTTAACTCCCTTCACGCTTCACATTAACAAAGCCCTCCCTGAACGTGTTGTGGGGAGGGCAAAATAAACCCTCCACTCCACCTAGGCCAAGCTGGTGGTGAGGAAAAAATTCCTTCCCAGACACTTAAAAAGGGGCGACTAGCACAATGCCCACAGCAGGTCCTGACCAAATTTGTGTTTTTTGCCACCTAAAGGGAGTGAGGGTGGGTGCTGCCTCACCTGCCCTTTGGAAAGGGGCTTATCCCACCTGGGGTTGTCCCTTTTCTACCCTTCCATTCCCAGGGGATGAGTCAGCATCGCCACGCTGACCCATTCCCCCCTTTTGCAGAAGCTTCTGACCTCTCTCCTCTCCCTCCCATCTGTAGACCCGTAGAGCACTGTTCCCTTTCCCTCTGCCAGCCAGACAACCTCCCCCCCACACACACACACACACACTCTTAGAGGTGTGGTGTGATCATTTAATTGGTGCCTGCTGGCAGTTGTTAAAACAAGCATTAGAATCTGTATTTTGTGGGGAAATAGGGTGGAAAGAAACCTTACACACACCTGGCTGAATCTCTTCTGCTTTCAGAAATATTTCCTGTTCTAATTTGAATACAGGTAATAATATTATGTGAAGGGCCCAGTATATTCCTCCCCTTCACAACTAATTGCTGTATTGTGCTCCAGAATCTAAGTTTTCATTTATTTAAAAATAACAAAAAAAAACCCTAACCTTTATGGTCACGAAAATACAGTGATCTTGAAAATGTGACCCTAATACAATCTGTTACAAACAGATTGTCTGTCTCCCTGAGTCTAGTAGCCTGAAACAATAGCTCTGAGAGGTGTGAAATGCTCCATTCTCTCAGTTGATAAATCTGAAACTGTGTTCTGTAGTGACAACATTAATTGATCATTTTAGAGAAAGATTACTCTAATGTGCTTTATCCCACAAAATCAAATTGTCCAGATATCAAAAGCCACACCTCAACCAAAAGTTCCATCTTCCCCCACCAACTTCTGCAATGCAGTCATGCAATAAAAGTATCTCTGGCATATTAAAAACTAAAAATGTGGAGATAGAATAATTAATTTAATTTCAAAATAAATAAGAGGGAAGATACTGAGCTCCATTGGATTACTCATTTTTAAATTTAATTTTAAAATATCAATATTAAAATTACAAGTGAAGCTGCTCTGGAATTCTTAGTCTACAAGAGTGCCATGGAGTATACAGGGTCTTGTGCAAAATGTATGTCCACCTCCCCCCAGAATATGCAAGGTGTTGAAGATTGTATGTAATAAATTAAGAAAATTCCATTGACTTTACAGTACTATTGCACCAATATCAGTTGTAGGATATTGCTACACTTCAGAACATTTTATTATTGCTCTTTATATGCTGATTTTTTAAAATAAAGGCTTTGGATCCTGGGGTGGGAAATAACTGGGACAAATAAATCCCTGGTGTAACTCTAGAGACACAATAGCAATTAATTTGGAGAATTAATTTTAAATTATTGAAAAATGTATGTACAGATGAGGTTATAATTATAAAAATTATATCTGGACATTGAATAGGGATAGGAATAAGTCAAGGATGAGATGCTTGACTTTTTCATCTTATAGGGTTAAAAATACTAATATAATTTTATACTGTAGTTCGTTTGATTACATATAGAACAATGACAATAATAGTTTTTTGGACTGACTGAGTTAGGGCTCGGTGAATTTTTTAAACTATTCCCAATTTTATGTAAAGTTTGGAGAATAGTTTCCCCCAAAACTGAAGTTTTTTGTTTGGTTGAATGTTTTTTGGGTTGGAGTCACGAGAGTTTTAGGAGAAAGCAGCCTCCTTATAACTTTTGGCCCAGTGATTAGGGCACTTAGGTAGGATGACTGTGAATTGCCACTATGAATAATTAATGAATAGTCATTGGACCAAGAAAAGAGAGTGAGAATGACTTGGGCACTCTCCTAAGACCTAAATTGAAGTCCCTGCTAAAATAACTATTAATTATTTATAAAAAGTGGAAGAGTGCCAACAGCAAGATTGAGAAGAATCCGTACTAGAATCCCTGATTCCCTAATTCATAGGGCACTTTCCTGCACTGTGGGCGACCTAAGTTCAAATCCCTGCTCCACATCAGGCAGACGGGGAACTGAATCTGTATCTCCCACAACATAAGTGAGTTAAAGGTTATAAGAAGAATGCTGCTGCCACTTTCTCTTCTAGCCATCTTGTGAATCTAGTCCCCTTTTGCTTTTGCTTAAAATGCCCTCAATCAAAACAAAAAAAATTCAGGTGGGTTGAACAAAACATTTAATTCAACCCCACTCAAATTTTATTCTGACTTTTCAATTCAATGAAAATTTCAAAAGAATTTGTTTTCGTTTAACTCAAAATGAAACTTTTTTCAATTTTTTTGAATTGTCAGCGAACTGAAAAATCCACTATTTGCCCAGCTCTGACTGGCACATGGATCATAAAATTTTACAAGAAGAAAACAAATAAGTAGTAGATATGAAAGGATTAATCTCTTCTTCCCCAATGCTTATAACCAAAGTTACTGAAATTTATTGTTCAAGTAAAGTTTTGACACACTAAGTTAGTTAAACAGTAGTTTAGTTGTCATTTAAGCAGGCAGCTGTTTTTGCTTTTTATATAGCTCTTCTGCAGCAGGATAAGAATTCTAACGGGTTTTAATTAACATGTGCTTTTTTCAGTTAAAGCAACCGATACACAGAACTGCCCAAGTCAGCACTTCAGCAGATGGCAACTTAAATGAGCTTCATATTACAATAAAATGTTGTAACAATCTCAAGTCCCGAAAAAACCACCTTCAGCCAAATCCTTATGTTGTCTACAAGTTTTTTGATTTTGCAGACCATGATACTCCCATCATTCATAGCAGCAACAGCCCTCAATTTGACGATCACATGTGTTTTCCAGTGCCAATGAATGCAGATTTAGACCAATATTTAAAATCGGAATCTTTGACTTTTTATGTGTTTGATGATGGTGAAACAGAAGAAGGTGTTTATGTAGGGAAAGCCATTGTTCCTCTTATCTCTTTAGCGCATGACAGATATATCTCAGGTAAGAATTTGACCTTTTCAAAGCTAACTAACTTTACACCTACTGCCTCATGATATATTTTATGTGTTTAATTCATCACAGTGTTTTCCCAGTTTTACACCAACATAAATTTAAATTCTAATGTTGGGGTTCTTTGCTTTGCATCTAATTACCACCAGAAAAGCAGAATGAGTCAAAGTTGGCAATCTGTAGGGTTGAATGCAAGGTCCAGCTTTTTGCACAAGTCTTCTTGGAATGATGGGGACAATTGTATGTTTTTTAAAAAACTTCCCCATCAGTAAAAAAAGTAAAACCAACAGAAACTCAGTGGCAAAGTTCTCATTCAGCCTGCTCACAATAATCACAAGTAACATTTTTTTACCTTTTGACCCTGTGTTCTTCTGCCATGAATGGGCATTTCGACTGTGGCATGAATACTATATGATAAATTTAGCCTGATTGGTATAAATCATCATTCATTAACAGTGACTGAGTTAATTGCAAAGATACCATCCATATTGTCTTTATTCTAGTAATATTTTCCTTGCATTTAACTTTTTGGTCATAGATTTGACTGTCAGAAATCTATCCTGATTGGTTGAGTTGTCAATCTGATGTATTTCTCTGACACCACATCATTAGCATTTGTATTTAGTGTGGTAATAGAGCATTGTTAGTGTTAACATCACTTGGAAAGTGCTAAACTAACCATTAGATTTCCTACCTTGCTGGTTTATTAAAATGTAACGGGGCCTCTGCAAAGTACATAGAAAACAAATATAGATTAAATGAGTTTTCTTAAAAGAAATCTTGGAAATCCTCCTGAATGCATCTGTGTGATTAAAAAAGTTCTCTGGATATTTTGAAGATCTACTTTCATGACATTCTTTTTAAATGCTTAGTGATAGTAATAATCTTACAATAGAAAGCATTTTGTAGTTGTTTTCTCTCTTTTTCCAGTGATCTTTCTTCATTTTTCTAGTAACAGCATGCTAATTTTCTCCATGGTTACCTTCCATCCTTGACTTCATTTTTTCAGAATTTTCCTTTAATCATTTTAACTGAATAATAAATGTGAAAAAAATCCACTAAACTAACATAAATGAACAAATATAAATTTGACTGGGGGGGTGGTGGGGAAATCTTAAGATATTTATAATGAGGCTTCATTTTGGTGAGAGAGAGAGCAATATTTTGCACATCTATTAAGATGTCACTTCTAAGACATATGTTGAAATACTGTATCAGTTGAACCCATGGTCCTGCAATTGGATCCTCACAGATGGACACTTGCTCTCATATATATCTGACTGTGGAATTGGGGCATATAGCGGGAATAATTTGGGAATATGTTGAAATATTAAAACACTGCCTGTGAAGTTTTGAATTATCTAGTAAATTGAAAGCTAAGTGAAAGGT
The DNA here is from genome assembly GCF_013100865.1 of Trachemys scripta elegans. Taxonomy (NCBI): domain Eukaryota; kingdom Metazoa; phylum Chordata; order Testudines; family Emydidae; genus Trachemys; species Trachemys scripta. The sequence goes on along the minus strand of NC_048310.1, from coordinate 31,096,223 downwards.
ATTGCTATTTTTCTTTTTTGTTTTGTTTTTAAAATAATGCTGTCAAAGAAAAACATTTAGCATAAATGTTATTAATCTTAGCTGCACTTAATTGGTGCTATAGTTTATGTACTTTAGGCTGCCTGTTTATATGTATAGCTTATACTTTTAGAAAACCTATTTATTTACAGTAGATAATTATTGTTCCTTAATGCACCACTGGAAAATAACTTAATGAAATCATTTACAGAGATCCATGCTGAGACTCTAAAAATGTAATTCTATGTATTGAAGAGAAAATATATGTGGTGGTTTGAGTTAGGGAAAAATGTTTCTAATGTGTATTTAAAATAGGAAAACATTTCCCAGATCAGCTGGGCAGTGGACTCTCAGAGCTGCTTCATAATCTTATTTTAAAGTTTTTGTCCAACTTTAACCATTTTATTAGTTACAATCTGTGACTAAAGGTGAATAGAAGCTGTTCTTCTTCAAGTAGTGTCCCTATGGGTACTCCACTCTAGGTGTATTTGCATCCCTGTGCCCCAGATCGGAGATTTTAGGTAGCAGTGTCCATTCAGCCCGCAGATGTGCTCTCCTCTTCTAGTACTCTGCCTTGTTGCTACCACCCTGAGTTCCTTCTCAACCACCCTGGGCCTGAGACGTAGCCTTAGCAGAATCCATTGGCAGAGTTCCCTTAGCCTTTTCTTATTTGTTTCCTTCAGTATTAGACATAGTAATAGAGCTTCCATTAGTGTTATTACCACTTTTTCCTTTCCTTTTCCTTTTCTCCCCTCCCACATAAAAATAATTCTTATCTTGCTTGTAGAATAATTATTACTAAGGCTATGATTTAGTCATGGGTATTTTCAGTAAAAGTCATGGACAGTTCACAGGCAATAAACAAAAATTCACGTCCATGACCTGTCCATGACTTGTACTGAAAATCGTAGCTTGGGGGCACAGGGAGGATGGAGGGGGCAGGGGGCAGCCGCTGCTTGGGGGGAGAGGGTGGTGCCAGGGTTAGTGGCACCAGCTGCTGGGGGCTGCCGAGCAGTGGCTGCTCCAGCTGCTGCCGGGACCACCCACCCACTGCTGCTCCAGCTGCCCCTGGGACTGTTGCTGGGAACCACTGAGGCCAGCAGCCCAAGCTGCTGGGGGCCCGCTGAGCAGCGGCTGCTCCAGCCAACCCCAGGACTGCTGCTCAAGCGGTCCCTGGGGCCAGGTTGGGCGGTCCCCAGAGCCAGCTTACTATATCCTCAGGCCAGTTGCCCAGGCCACCTCAGTAGCGGTTGGTGTGGCTGGCCCCTGGGCTGCTCCAGCCGCACTGGTGCGGCTGGCTGCAGGGCCACCCAAGCGGCTGGTTGTGGAATTGCTCCAGCAGTGGCTTGTGTGACTGTATCCAGGGCTGCCTCAGCAGCTGGCACCCAGGCCAGCTGCTTTGGTGGCCCTAGGGTCATCCATACTGGCTGCTGCAGAAGTCTCCGAGGTCGTGGAAAGTCACAGAATCAGTGACTTCCACAACCACCTTGACAGACATGGAGCCCTAGTTATTACCCTAGTGTAAGTTAATTTTCCTTCGTTTCTTCCCTTTTGGGACGTGAACCCTAAAAAGGGTCTGGCTCCCCCAGGTTTAAACGTTGCCTCTTCTGTCTAGAAGCCATTCCTGTCAGCCATGGCCATTCCCACAGCATTTGCTGCCTTGGAGAGTAACAGCCTCAGAAGAGCACATTTTGCCTCAAACTTAAATCAAGAGCTGGAAAAAAATGTGAGCTAAAGTTAAGACGGATCATGATGGAAAGCTAACTCTGACCAGCCTCCAGACCTGGGACATTACCTTCCTCCCCCCATACAGCGATTCCTGATGAGGCTGATCCTGTCAACATTGTCTGCTCAGCACTCTGGTGACTTCAAAGAGGAAATCCTTGGATTCCTCTCAAAAAGTCTCAAAAAAGCAGGCCACATGTCCTGTGAGCAGGGAATCACCCAAGAGAATGAGGTCTCCTACAAGGTTGACTACCTTGGTACCAAGTGACCCATGACTAGGTATCCACAAGACTGCATGATCCTCAGGTACTGCCAGTAAGCCCAAAGATCATAAGGGGGCAGACTCCTCTAGATCGGTACTGTTGAGGGGAAAGGAGCTGCGAAGAACAATGCAGCTCCTCTAAAATCGAACCAATGGAATCTTATAGAGACTTGGTACTGAATACTTCAGCCCTACAAAAGGCTAGGGCAACATCTGCCGGTCATTTGTTGGCCCACAGAATACCTCCATTATTGTTGACTCTTTCCACTTCAACGGCCTCTGCTCAGCCAACGGCTGCTTCAGTCACAAAGGAATTTTGGTTCCCTAAAGACTTGATGGTCTCTGAGATGCCTGAATCACCGTTGCTAGGCATCGACATGACTGCAGTACTGGTTACGTCTCAGTTCCCTGTCTTACATGTGCTACCAAGAAAATCTCCTCCTCCATCCACTACTGGTCCACCACGTCAAGCGACGACGAGGTAGATGATGGGGATGATCTATACTCAGTGTCTGTGCAAGGCTCGATATTACAACATTCATCTAGCCACGTAGAAACCGATGCACCTTCAACCTATCACCAGAGTAGACAAGGCTCACCCACTTGGTGTGAACACCCTTGGTGCCCCCATCCAGGCCCTTTGCACCACTTTAGTGGCCATACTGGGACCCAGTGGCAGCATATAGATACCAAATCTTGAGGATCTTTGAGGAACAGGAGGAGAGATTAAACAAGGAGGTTACACCTGTGACCAACATTGCCTCATCTTTCCTGATGAAGCTGTTGTGCCTCTCCCACCATCTAGAGCAGATGACTTCAAGCAGTTGCAAGACCTCTTTAAGGAAGTAGTGGATTCGCTACAAATCTCGCTTGAAGATGTCGTAGAGTCACAGCACAAAGTGATCAGCATCTTGTAGACATGATCTGTGGGGATGTATCATCCCTACACCAACCTAATGAAAAGTTCCATGAGGAGGTAAGGGTCACGATGGGACACTTGCCAGGTAAACAAATCATGGCCTTATGTAAGGCCCCCTGGTGGTCTAGGATTATATAAGATGATCATGGCCTTATGTAAGACCCCCTGGTGGTCTAGGATTATATAAAATGATCATGGCCTTATGTAAGGCCCCCTGGTGGTCTAGTATTATATAAGATAAGGTAAACAAATCATGGCCTTATGTAAGGAACGGTTGAACCAATCGGTGTGGGGCTATACATGTGATAAACACATGATTCTCCTTCTTGTCCAATCCGTAGATGTGTTGTTATAGCCTAATTGTGTTATGTAATGTTAAGAAAAACTATAAAAAAAAGCTTGCAATAAACAGGATTCGGATTCAGCTTGCAACCATATTGGTCGTGTACTTTATCCGCTCCGCATGGGACCCCACAATGATCATCAGCCCAAATTGCACTCCCCATCAGTGAGGCCTTTCTTCCTCCCCAGAATTATGGGCATTATGAACCCCAAAATAAGAGACAAAGAATGCAAAAACAGAGATTACCCCATAATCAGCGACATCACAACCTTCTACATCCAGTTGTTTAAAACAAAAATCAGCCTTTAGTAGACTCTGAATAAATTGTTTTAGATAAAGCTATTTTGAAATATTACAGTAAGGACACAGAATATGGTATCTGAGAGAACCTGTTCTCCTAAGGCCTGAAAAACCTATAAGGTAGCCGTAGTGCATGTAAATCCATTGTCCAGCCACGATGGAAGAAACATGGGTGGAGTTGGATGAGGTTTAATTAGGCCACAACTTTATTCACTTAAAATATCTAACAGTACCCAGCAATAAATTGTATAGGGCAGGTTGTCATCCTTTCCTTAATTATTTCCACCATCCCTTATCTGGTCCCAGCCATCTCATGGCAGGAACCCCTTGGCCTTCCATTTGTATGAGGGCTAACAGGGCTATAAAAGGAGGGTGTTGGCTCCCCGCTGTACCAGACATAGGCGCTCTGAATCCCTGCTTCCTCAGATCCTTTAAGAGATGCTTTCCTTCACACCCTTTTTCAATCCATTTTATCTGATAATTTTATCCCTTCCACAAGAAGTACCTGCCCTTGGCTGTTTCCTCTTCTTCCCACCCTCCCCCCCACACACTTCAAGGTTCCCAGATATTTACTGATTTCTTCCTTAATATCAAACAAAAGTATATCTGTTGCCCAATTAGCTAGGTATACCCCATCCTCCCTGGGTGCCCAGTTAAATAAGTCCAGATGAGTAAATACCAATCCCTCTTGGTCACATATGAATTTAGCCACATCCCTATTCATGTACTCTCTAGCCCAGTGGTTCTCATCCAGGGGTATATGTACCCCTCGGGATACACAGAGGTCTTCCAGGGGGTAGATCAACTCATCTAGATATTTGCCTAGTTTTACAACAGCTGTATAAAAAGCACTGGTGAAACCAGTATAAACTGAAATTACATACAGACAAAATGAGAAAGTAAACAATTTTTCAGTAATAGTGTGTGATGACACTTGTATTTTTTATGTCTGATTTTGTAAGCAAGTAATTTTTAAGTGAGGTGAAACTTGGAGGAATGCAAGACAAACCGACTCCTGAAAGGGATACAGTCTGGAAAGGTCGAGAACCACTGTTTTAGCTTTTGCAACTCATGGAGGCTTTATGGCTTCCTTCTATACTCTCTGTTGCATCAGTTCAGACCAAATAATCATCACTCCCAGGAAAAAATTCTGGATCTGCCCCAAATCCCATTTAGCTCTGATCATCAAGTTGATTCTCCCTCACATTCCTAAATCATTTTTACTGAAGTGAAAAATAGTCACATCCAGTGCCTGTTACCAGGCAAGGGGATACAAGGGGTATCAGCTGGTCCAGAAGTATTCCCCCTCTTTGATCCATTCCTTTGCTCCCTATAGATTGCCCTTCCATCCATGCTGACTCAGGAATGCTTCATTATTGAGACCCAGTAGGTGAACCTGTGGGCCAAATGCACAATATTATGCACACTCATCTGTCACCAATTCCTTTGCCCAATCGTGAAACTGAAGGAAGGAATAAACATGAAGAGTTTTAGTATATAAACACTGAATTATCCTTGTTGACAGGGGCCTCCAACCTGTATGCATTTGGATGCCACCATTGATAGAATTGATTTGTTGGGCTCCCATTCTAAGGTATGCTGTGGATGTAACCAATCAATCCTGAACAAATTTGCTAAGAGAACCTCAACAATAGGCATTCTTTTACATTGTCATGAACTGAAATTTCTTTCTCCAAGATAACTCCCTATGACAGTAGCTCTCAAACTTTTTTACTGGCGACACCTTTCACATAGCAAGCCTCTGAGTGTGACTCTCTCTCCCCCCCCCCTTATAAATTGAACACACTTTTTAATATATTTAACACCATTATAAATGCTGGAGGCAAAGCGGGGTTTAGGGTAGAGGCTGACAGCTCACGACTCCCATGTAATAATCTCACGACCCCCTGAGGCGTTCCGACCTTATGTTTGAGAGCCCCTGACCTAGAGGGAAACACTAGGAACAGCCTCACATGGATAAGAAATTTTATCGCTATATTGTGTTTGAGAACCCCGGCCCTACGAGGAAAGAGTGGCACCTACACTACACTACACTTCGCCTGCTTTGCACTACTTTTTTCCCTCTTGTAATTATGGCCTTCCCTCAAAATCCTTTGCTTTAAAATATTCTCCATGTGAGACTTGAAATTACAGGAGGCATCCTTTTGCTTGGAATTAATATTCTAAAGCCTGTCTTGGATGTGGTTCTCAAGGGAGCTCAAGAAACTGAATGCTATTCCTCTATAATTTTTGCATTACATGCTGTTTCACTTGGCATGATTGCTATATAGCTAGATGGGTTTTGCACTCTCCTTTCAGGTACATTTGAACTAACAGATTCTGAAGGACATTCTGCTGGCACCATCAACGTTGAACTAAAATGGAGGTTTGCCTATCTACCTCCAAGTGGATCAGCAGTGGCAGCAAACCTAGTGAGTTACATCCAAAATGAAAAATCGACGGCAACTAAATTACCTGTGAAGGAGGAAGTGCCGACTCTAACCCTGACCCCTTCTTTTACTTCATCAATGACCGTAAGTAATCTAACAAATTCAAAGAAGTTAGAGATAGAAAAGACCTATTACAGTAGGCCATTCTGTCCAACCTTGCCAAGTAGGATTAATCCCTACAATACAGTGCATTTAATAGAGACTAGTAGAAATACTTCATACAACCACCAGTTGGATTTCTGCTGGAAGAAAAAGCCTCCATGATGTCACTTTTGAAGCTTTTAAAAGTCTTCTGTACACATAGACAATTGTATAGGAGAGACAAAGCAAACACTAACCTCTTTAGATAGAACCATTTTGTAGACATTTTAAATTATTTACCTTTTTGTTTTTAAAATAAGTAAATTCCAAATCCTCAATCAGATTTTACAAGGAAATATTTCAGTCTTGTTCATTAATTTTCCAAACATTGCTAGCTTCCACTGTGTTTCTACCTGTCACCTAGAAGTTTCCAGAAAAGGAACTGATGAAAATACAGACATGAGGAGAGCATGAGAGGAAAAAAGACTCTCAGAAGCTGAATTATGAGGTAGTAGGCTGTGGCAGAACAGACATGCCTGCCTCTTTGGCTTTCAGCTCTCTCCAGGCTTTTGGCACTTATTGTGTGGCTGGAGTGGTCAGCCAGCAAGTCCCCTCTTGCTGTTCTCCTGCTTTCAGCCTTCCTCTAGTAACCACCTACAGCTTTCTCCAGGGACCTGCTGAAGTCTCGTGGTGTCTGGAAGCTCTCACTTACAGATCACTTGCTCCCAGGCAACTCTCACCTGCCCTTTTCCTGACTGACTCCTCCACTCTCTGTTTCTTCCCCATTTCTGTGGTCCAGGTGCTAATTAGGAAGCAGCTTATGAGTCATGGGTGCTTTGGCCTCTTTGTTCTTAAAGGACCAGTACCACATTGTGGCAAACACCTTTTTTAATTGTATTGATTTATCCTAGGCACCAAAGCCCAAACCAAGACAGCGTACTGCTCTAGCAGACAAGAAAGTGTCTTTTATGGATGTCAGCATACTACAGATTCCAGTGAGGTTTAAGTATTTTCTTAAGAGTTTATGTATTGAAAATTTACTCGTGCAATAATTTAAGCAAATTATAGTACCAATAATTACTATTTTAATCAGCTGAAGCCAGTTAACTAAAATGGAGTCTCTAACATCAGTTGTAAAATGTCCTGAGATGAGTGTTAAGTGTAGTTTATTATTTGTTAATATGGGTGTATTAATTATATTTGGGCTATATACAGTTACTTTCTTCTGTTCCTAAATGCATTTGATAACCTTAATTAATCATATTAAAAACATGGTATCAGTGTTGATCTTCAACTCTTCCTATTGTCAGTTAAATTTTAGTCAGAGTAAACTTTGTTTTGAACAGTAATAAATACCAAAGAGCATAAGTACAAACTAAGTCAGTCTATTGTAAGTTCACCATAGAAAATCAAATTCAGCACTGATCGAATCAAACTTTTTCAAAAGCCTGAATCTGAAAAATGAAAGTAGGAAGTATGTATGTTTATATGAAATATATAAAGCTTCCACTTAAATGTAACTTTAGTCACATTAGACTTATATAATTAATATAAACATATTTTGGAACCAAATTTATTCACAAGGGCCAATTCCCCCCACCCCTTCCTAATTTGTCCCCACAAATATTTGAATACACATTTTTTGCCATTTGGAGTCTGTATACCTGATTTTCAGGTATAATTTGAAGCATAAGGTTGGGATTTTTAAAGGGAGTTAGGTGCCCAAACCCTATTGAAATTCAGTAGGATTTAGGTGCTCAACTCCATTCTTTGAAAAGCCCAGCTTTGCTGTCCAAATGACCTAAATTGCTAGCAAAAGTAATATTAGTAGAAGTTTCCATTAATTAAATAAAAAGAATCAAAACAGTTTTTTGTATGGATTATAGCCCAGACATTGCAGCATTGTACTAGTGTAAGAAAATCAGAAATACGAATGGGTTAGAAATAAATGTAAACCTTAGTAGTCTATTTACTTTGTCTGGTTATGATGCACTCTGGTTCTTAGATATTCATGTGACCATTTTGACAATACAAATAATTGCAGCTGCAAAAAGGAGGCTTGTTTGAAAGCTGGGCTGAGTGTCTACCTTTTATGTGCTAATTTTATAATATCAGTTAAATATGTCTCCTTGTTGTGTACCAATACCTTAGAGCCCTATTGCTGATGAAGACAATGAAGAAATTTCACAGAAAATTAAGGCTGATACACCCACTGTTTCAAATGTTCCAGAGGTATGAGGTGGTTCAAGTTTTATGATGTCATATACCAATTTGCACGTGAGTTCTGTTGATATGTTGATAGCTGTAGCAGAAAATTCAATATCAGATTTGTTTAGTCATGCGCTAAGAGTAAAACTGTAATACAGTGATATCCTAATTGTTTGGTAATTAGAATTTTAATTGGTTCTCTTGATGAATAACTATAGTAGAGAAATTGACTAAGTGGTCAGAAATGAACTTGGTATCAACATTATCATCCAACTGCTGTGTGTTCATCAACTTCTAAGTAACTAGGAAATCCAAGATAAGAATCTAAGAGAAAAAAATTACTTTATTTTTGTCAGGCAGGTCAAATGAGTGTTTTAGTAAATGGTTTTATACAGGCATACAAGACATGTCATGTTGTATATTAAAGAATTGAAAGTACAGTGCCAAAAAGGATTAGAGTTCATGGAAGGAACGTGCATAGTGTTCCCATTATGGGCTGCTGTCCGACTTACTGCTTCTTTACATGGTATGTAGCCTTCCAACTGTACATGCAGAGAAAATAGAAAGGGGAAAAAAAATACATTTAACAGGCTAAGCCTGGATCAGTATTTGGATGGAGGACATTTCATTAAATGCATTGGAATATAGATGATTCAGTGACTGACATTATTTCCTCTCAACCACTACTAAGCTAGTAATATTCCTAATAATTCCTTATGCTTTTAACACTTGAATTAAATGCATCTCCTCCCTCCCTTTAAAGATGATCACTAGAAAACTACAAAAAAATTCCACCAACTGTGGAATATATGCTGAATATGTAAAATACCAAGGGTAAGAAAAATATTAAATACATAATTTATTTTAAACCTACCCTTTTCTTTTCTTTTATATCTCTTGAAATGATGGATAACCACCTTTTCGTTCACCTTTCCAGTGTATTACACTAGTGAAGTCACATTTGCCATTTCACTAAACTGGAGACTTTACTTTTCTCTGTTCCGCAGAGGAAAATAAGGATAATTAAATAGTTTTGCAAACCTGTGCAAGGATATTCATTTCTGGCACCTGACCTTCCTTCCCAATCTAAGACATTTAGATTACACCTCTCTTACTGCCAGCAGTGGCTGCAGCAGAAACTTGGCAGAAACAGTGCTCCTGACAGATTATCAGTCTGGTGAGCTAACAGAATAGTGGTTCAGTGCTCCTGATTTTACGTTCATATTCCTCTGTTTAAAGCTTATTTTGAGGGCAAATAAGCAAGCTAATTCCCCCTATTCACCTCAGGGGAACACATTTAAAGGGGTTTGGTTTTCCTGGCTGCACTCTTTCTGTTTGTTCCTCCTTCTCCCTTCAAGGCAGAGCAGGCCAAATAGAATGAGCCAACGACTACAAGGAGTTCCATCTGTTAGGAGATCATCTCATGAGCTGCAAAAAGGGAGTTCTGCCACTGCCACTGTTTTTCATAAAGAATGCTCCACTGGCCAAGGATTGTCTGGATCACACAGTGTCCCAGCTCTGACGTGTCTCCTGTGCCAATGGAGGGCCTAAAGCCAGCTTCATACCAGAAGAGAATTGTTCAATTGGTGGAAGAGTCCTCAGTGGCTTCTTAAAGTTAATTTGTTAGGCTGCAGTGGTCTAGAGTGGAGGGACTAACCTGGCCCAAGAATAGAATGGTTACGGGAAGCCTTGGAGCCCCATGCCTTCAATATTGTAGGAGGACAGGTGCAGCTCAAATGTCTGACTTGGGAGAGAAATCAGACCCAGAAAGAAAATGATCTGGTAACAAACTTTACTGGGCTCCCTATAGAGCAGATAAAACTTACTCCAGCAGAATTGGTGGGTGTAATATCCCTGATTTAGTACATATTGAAAAAGGTACCATGATCTGTGATTTCAGTGGATCTGAAAGGGGGGGGAAGAGAACTTTAGAATAAATTATAAACTAAAGGCTTCACTTACCCTAGATTTTTGAGGCATTAAATATGTAATTTTTAAACTGGCTCTTTTTTAGTGCTATTTGCAGTTCATGGAGACTAATGCAGTGCATAAAGGCTAATCAAGGTTATAAAATACCATCTGAATAATATTTTTTCTAAAAATAAATGGTTTAAAATACAAGTTAAATGTTTTGAAACCATCAGAGACAGATGCCAAGAGATTTTATGACTTATATCTTTAGAAAATGTAAATTGTTATGAATGTGTCCTTTTTACTCTGTCAGATATTTGTTATTGCAGTTGATAATTGATGAGCTTTTCATTGCTCTCTGTCCTGTTTAAGCTATATTGTTACTAATAGGTCACATATATAATGCATACTAGCCATAACTCTTCAAGTTTTAAGTCTCAGTAGCTTTTCCTCTTCTAGTAGGTATTATAAATACCACAGAATGTCTATAAATATACCTACTTATTTGAGGTTATACAGGAAAGAGTGGCAGATGATAAAGTAAAGGAAACTTCTGGAGAAATTCAGCAGGAAAAAGATGACCTCTCTCAGCTATCTGAGGGTCAGTTGGCTGACCAGAGCTCAGCTACTTCTGGAGATGAAACAGAAATAACTGAGGAATTGGAACCAGAAGGTAACTTTCATTTTTATAAATTATAAATGAATCTATTTAATTAATAAAGCTACCACTCTTTCCATTTTAAGCATTTGTTGTTAACAGTGGGAGCTACCTCATTATAAGAAGGTTCATGACAGAAATAATATGGTTGTACTTGGGTGGGTTTGTTGGTGTTATTTTTAGCCCAACTGGAAGCTATATAGTAATTGAATGCAAAAATTTGGTATCTGACCTAGTTTCATAAAATATTAAAGGAAACCTGGCTTCTGTTTTAAATGTCTTTATATTCTCCCTTCAGAAGAGTGACGTTCTAAAGAATATTTTAAAAAGTGTTCTCCTTTTGTCTGCAGATAACAGTATTATCAGAGATCATCTCAGAAAATGAGAGGGCAGTACATTTTATCACATCAGTGACTTCAAGTTGTTAGCAGCAGATTTATATACAGACTACAAAAGCCAGGTCATCCTGTTCTAGCTCTTATTTTAAGCTTAGTATCAGGGAATCAAGCTGAGTCCTTATCTACTAAATAAGGGCAGAAACAGGATACTAGATTTTTACATTCAATTGTTTATAGCTTCTTGTTAGGCCTTCTGTTCTCATTAGGAATGCAAAAATCAAGAGTTAACTCCCTTTGCTTTTTATTTTATTTATAATTCTTTTTTACTCCAGCAAAACTGAGCTGAAGGCTTTGTAGAAGTGTCTGCCTGAATCCAAGCCTAACCTGTTTCTGAGAAATTATTTTGCAATGTAGTAATTTATGTGCAAGCTGCTGAAATCTAAACAGTGGAAATCCACAGATTAAATCAATATTCCTTTTAGGGGCTGTCAATTAATCGCAGTTAACTGAAGCAATTCAATCAAAACAAATTAATTTGATTTAAAAAGTTAATCACGATTAATCATAGTTTTAATTGCACTGTTAATAACAGAATACCAATATTCATTTATTATAAAAATTTTTGGATTTTTTTCTACATTTTCAAATATATCGATTTCAATTACAACATAGAATACAGAGTGTACGGTGCTCACTTTATATTATTTTTACTACAAATATTTGTACTGTAAAAAAGATAAAGAAATAATATTTTTCAATTCACTTCATACAAGTGCAATCTCTTTATTGTGAAAGTGCAACTTACAAATGTAGAATTATTTTTTTACATAACTGCACTGAAAAACAAAACAGTGTAAAACTTAAGAGCCTACAAGTCCACTGAGTCCTACTTCTTGTTCAGCCAATCGCTAAGAGAAACATGTTTGTTTATGTTTACGGGAGATGCTGCCTGCTTCTGATTTATAGTGTCACCTGAAAGTGATAACAGGTCTTTGCATGGCACTATTGTAGCCAGTGTTGCAAGGTATTTACATGCCAGGTACGCTTAAACATTAGTGTGCCCCTTCATGCTTCAACTTGTAGATTATCTTTTTTGCAGTGCAAATATTTGTAATTAAAAAAAAATGAAGTGAACACTCTACATTTTGTATTCTGCATTGTAATTGAAATCAATATATTTTGAAAATGTTGAAAAACAGCCAAAAATATTTATAATAAATGTAAATTGGTATTCTGTTATTGTTTAATTGTGAAATTAGAACTGCGATTTAATCGCAATTAATTTTTTAAATAATTTGACAGCCCTAATTCCTATATTAAACTAATCTTTATTTACCCTGTTGTTTATCACAGGAGATTTGATACGATTGTATCTCTGTTTCCACCATCATAGCCATTAGTGTTTTTAGCAGATCAGAAGAAAAACAAGGTGACTTTCTAGACCATTTAATAGTCATTGATTTGCCTGTGTCATGGTCTGCAAATGATAAAAGATTTGCATGACTCTCTCAAACTATATTTATTAGAAAAACTAATATTCTGCGCCTAGGTTTCTCAACAAATCTCAAATGGACTACAAGTATAGAATTTAACTGTTTTTTTTTTTCCCCCTCGAACAGATCAAGATTATAGACAGGCAACTGATGCCATGGAATCAATAATAACTGACAGTGATGACTGTATTGTTCCTAGCCCAGTGTCCAAGAATATTAAACAGGTCAGTCAGTATATTTATGGCAATTAAATGCTTCTGTTTGGGAAATTATGTAAATCTAAGAAAAACATACTTTAAATGCGTCTTCCTCTAATATCAGCAGTGAGATATCAAGGGCTAGATTTTCAAAGAGCCTTCAGTTTGTATGTGTACCTGTTTTCAAGATGAAATAGGGAACTTGTGCACACACATCAGGTAACTTAGCCTAATGACCTGAATATGCATGCAAATAGAGGTTTTCTATACATAGAAATGAAGCTGTAAATTTGCAGTGATCTTCAAAACTTGAGCCTCAGGTCAGACAGTTACAGATCTGACTATGTAATACATGTGCAGATACACGTTTGTAAGCATAAACAAATAATATTAAAATTATATGCAGATATCTTTTGTGTCCAATACAACTGTCTTGCTTAGGAAGCATGTCCCTGCACCACTTCCCGCAGCTCCCATTGGCCGGAAACGGCGAACCCGTGTAAACAAACTGTCTCACGACCCGCCAGCAGAATACCCTGACAGGCCACGGGCCACAAGTTGCCCACCACTGATCTAGAGGAATCCCATTTTCAGTCAAAAGGAGTTCTGCAGGAGTGCTGGAACAGGCTTTGGTAATTTTTTGAATCAGATTTCAGTTAATGTGAATTTTAAGGGACAGCAGTTTTAGAAGTGTAAATGTTACTAGATTAGACTACTCTAAAATTAGCCTTTTAGTAATTAGTAAAGAAATGTAATTAATTTTTATGTGTTAATGAATCTAATAACTGAAGATGTTAGGAATTGTATAAATTCTAGAAGTTCTGTTCTTCAACAATGATGCCATTACCAAATTACAAGAAGGCTTATAGATAACTTGCCTTTAATGTTTCAAGAGATGGAGAGGCCATTTTCAGTGTACGTTCCATGTCAAATTATGTTGATTAAAACACTTGTTGATTAAAACACTACTACCAAAATCTTAACAGTAATATTTAAATGTGTTATTTGGTTAAAATATATTGCATTAATTAATTTTACGGTGCCTGCTCAGTGATACCAGAACCACACACAGTATCTTGTTCTATAGAATAAAAGTTATTTGTAAACAATTTTAGCAGTGGATGCTTGTGTTAAGATATTTCTGTAATAATAGTATCTGCTTTACAAGAATAGAATATGATTGTAATTAGAATTTATTAGAACATTAATACTTACAATTCTTGCTACTAAAATATTTGTGCTAGTCTAAACTACTGAGAAGCATAAATCTTGTTAGAAATTCTGCAGTTAATCTTATCGATGTGTGACTGCTGTGCTTTAAGTACTTTAATTTTAATTTTTTTCCAATTTTAATACTTACATCTAATCTTCTATAGACAAATTATTTTTAATAATTAAGGGTCTGGTTGATCCTCAACTCTTAAGAGTTAGGTCAGTAGGAGGTAAGAGGAGGAGTAGATTGAGAAAACGACCCTTTGGGGTGGGCACGTTGGAACTGGAGGCTGATTTGCGGAGAGGGAAACTGGGACAGTGAGTTTCGATGGGAGGGGAAACAGGTACTGACTGGGCAGGGAGAGTTGGACTGAGATCTAGTGGGGCAGGGGAAATTAGGGGAGAGGAGACCGATCTGATTAGGAGCTGGAGCAAAGGGGGAAAACAGGGATTGACAGGACAAAGAGACTAGGAGCTGGGGGGGGGGGGGGGAGGAGCTCTGAGATTGGACATGGAGCCCAGGGCGGGAGATTGGGACTGAAAGTAAGTGGGATGCAGAATGTAAACAGTGGGATGTAACTGGAGGCCAGGGTGGGGAAGAGAGACAGACAGGGTGAGGAGCTTGGAACTGGGACTTGCTGGACAAAGAGCTGGGGACAAGAAGTTGAGAGACTGGGGGGGAGTGGAACCTGGGAATGGCTGTATGAAAGAGATTGGGACTAGCATGAGAAACCTGAGGAGTGGAGACTGGGACTGGTTACATAAAAGAACGTGACTGAGATGAGGAGCCAGGGTGGGGGGGAAAACAAGACTGGGACAAGCACAGGTTGGAGGAGACCAGGCAGAAGGGTCACACTTGGGGAAAATGGGCAGAAGAGTCTATGCCCACTAGAGAACACCTCTCCAGTGTCTGGAATAGAATCCAAGATTCCTAAATCTCACCATTCCTCTGCTGTCAAAAATCTGTAAAAGCAACTGGTAAAGTGTTCCATCTTGTCTAGTGCTGGCCCACATGCAGGATTACAACCTACTACAGCTATTATTTACGCCATTGGTTGAAGTGGCAGAGGTCTGTGTGGTGGATCTACCATGCTGATGACCCGTGTGGGTGTCCGTGTGATGCCACATGATGGAATTTTTCAGTTTGCTTTTTTTAAAAACCTGGGAAATTACACATATATACACACACACACACACACTGTGTTGGGAGGACTTTGTTAATGTTGCAAAGTCAAGCACTCAGAAGCTAGAAAATGCCAGAATTAAGGTTGCATTAATTCAGGCTCCTTGTGTATGCATTATGTTGCAGCCTTTAATTACATGATGACATACAAAGACCCTGCCTCCTTCAGTGAACAGTATGGACCTGCTCTGGGGATGAATTGGGGGTGCGGGGTGTAGTGCAAGAGGCTGTTTTCTGTAAGAATCCTGCTTCATTCATTGCAGAAGTTGGAAAGCGTGGAGTGAAAGAGGCAGGGTGGTGCAGGATGAGAGGTTGTTCTCATGGTTATTGAATCCCTGCCTCTGCCACAGAATTCTGTGTGATGTGATTCCAGTCAAGTCACACCAAAATTTTCATAGTTGATTACTAATTGTGTTCCTTGTTTTCTGGGTGCCTGACTTGATGTCCTGCAGTCTGATTTGCAGAAGTACTGAGTACATACAACAGCACCTGCAGTCAATGAGAGCTGTTTTTGACATATATTGTAAAATGCTGCATAACGCTAAGTACTCTGAAAAATCAAGTCCTAAGTGTCTCAAATTGGACACCCAAAATTAGTGGATACTTTGGAACTTAATATCTCTGTACTTCCATTTCCCATCTATAAAATTGGAATAATACAGCCACATATAACAGAGATGTTGTAAAAATAATCTTTCTGGAGCATTAAGATTCTGTAATGATGAGCACCACAGAAAAGCCCATCAGGAAATTAATAGTTCTGGCTTCAGAGCAGGGTTTGACTAGTGTGAAATAAAATATGGCCTTGGGTCAGACATTGAATAATGAGGAAAAAACAAAATATTGAATAGCTGTCTATTAAATGAGCACCATCCATTCTGTGCAGTCAGGGGTTTTGGGGGGAGCAAATGATGTGTGATCATATAATAAAAGACTGTATCACAATGCATATGTACAGTAACTCGCTGTAGTTATGTTCCTGAAAAATGCGACTTTAAGTGAAACGATGATAAGCAAATCCAATTTCCCCATAAGAATTAATGTAAATGCGGGGGTTAGGTTCCAGGGCAGCTTCCCCTACTCTGCAAGCAGCAGGGGCGGGGGGGCTCAACCCTCAGCCCCCCCCCCCACTCCACCCAAGCCCCCACCCTTGACCCGCCTCTTCTCCCCACTTCCTCCCCCTTTACTTCGCACGCTGCATCCTGGCTCCTCCTCCCTCCCTCCCCTCTCTTCTAAATGCCGCAAGCTAGCTGATTGCCGCATTCGGAAAGCAGGGGAGGGAGTGGGGAGCCTGTGCACTGAGTGCTCACTCTTCCCTCCTGCCTCCAAATCGCCTCAAGCCAGCTGATAGCCACCAGCAGGAGGCAGGGGAGGGAGAAGGGGGCAGGCGTGCCGAGTCCTCACTCCTCCTGCCTCCCGCCTCCCTCCTGTCCGGGGCAATCAGGTGGCTTGCGGCGTTTAGGAGGGAGGGGGAGGAGCGAGGACTTAGCGCAGGCTCCCCCTTCCTCCTCCTTACCTCCTGCCCGGGGCAATCAGCTGGCTTGCGGCGTTCGGGAGGGAGGAGGAGCCTGCACACTGAGTCCTCACTCCTCCCCACTCCCTCCTGCCTCCAAAATGCCACAAGCCAGCTGATTGCCATGGGCAGGCAGCGGGGGGAGGAGGGGGAAGGCGCTGATTTGTGGGGTCTGCCGGCAGGCAGGAGACACTGGGGGGGTGGGGGTGGGCGTAGGGTGGTTACCAGCTGTGGAGAAAGCAGGCAGCCAAACAACAAAAGAGTGGAGCATTGCACAACTTCAAATGAGTATGTTCCCTAATTGATCAGCAACGTAACACCGAAACAGCGTTATGCAGGACAACTTTAAGTGAGGAGTTACTGTATAAGGGAGCTGAATTCAGGTTGCACAGGCAGCCTCTGACATTTCCTAACTTTTGAGGGCTTGATTTTGCTACCTTCATAATAATCTTTTTACATAATTTTTTTGTGTTTGATATATGTATATGACAGTGTACAGGTGTCTTGGTACCCCTATTGGGGACACAGAAGACCTGCCACACAGAAGACCTGCCACACCTAAAAGGAGGCTCCACTGAATCAGAATAATTCCTATGATTTCAGGGATTAATTTCCATCCAGAGTTCAGAGGCAGTTTATGGAGGCACTACTATCTATGAGCTAATTAAGTACAGCTCGGGCTACTTAGACCTCACACCTTGAAAGAATGCTGTGTTGGGCTGACCCGAAACCATGAAAGGGATCTCTGTGAAAACATAGGAGCTACCATTTATGATTTATATTATTGTTTTTTTCATTTATTGTTTGTTAAACTGCACAAAAGGAAAGTGCAGCTAGAGGCTTTCATCAGCCTGGTGCCACTTTGAGTTAAAACAGAACTCGTGCATTAATTGCTTGTCCATAGAGAGTAATTGTGTTTGAAACCTGAATCTCCAAGAAACTTTAACTCTTGTAATTCTCTTCCTGATCCTGTACTTCATGCAGAAAACCTGCCAGTGATTGTCTTATTTACACAGAAAGCACCAGTTCTCTCTCTGTGGCAGACACCATTCCCACTGTTCAAGAGGAGTAATTTCCATTCTCATGACCTCCACAATACCAGAGTACCCACCCTGTCCTTATCAGACCCTTGCCCCACTTCCATTGACTTTAAGATGTTGACAACACATTAAACTGATACTTAGTTTTTAATCAGCTGAAATGTTCACAGATCATTTTTCTTATCCTTCCTTATCTTTCTTCTAACTGCAGCACTGAGAGTCATTTTTCCAAAGAAGCTTTTTCACAATCTCTGTTTTCGTGGTGCAACTTTGCTCATGCACTCTATTGCATGTATTGTTTTGTGCATTTGTATAAATGATAGAATGTGAAAAGAGCATTTCCTTGACTTTAGCATGCAAAGGGGAGTTTCATGAGTAGTTTCTACTGTTGTTTGTATGCACAAGAGATAATAAAAATGGCTTGCACATAATTACACACACACAAGATAGAACAAGTTTGGAAAACTTGGTTCTGTACATTTTCTTTACTAAAAATGTGGTAAGTGTCTCCTAAAGACAAGGAGAATAAAGACTTTAATTTAGCTGAATAGACCTGAAGTTGAGTCTTTATAAAGTAAAGAAGTTAGTTCCTCGAAAAAAATTGACTGTAAGATTTCTAACTGTCTCGAGTACTTGAGTGATTTTTCCTGTTGTGTCTGAGAGGATTATTTGAGTGATATCACACTGTTATAACCTACCTGGGCTAAGTGACCTTGGCTTTTTAACATTCCAAAATGTGATTATCTACAATGGTCAATAATAGTCTGATTTGTGGTCAGACACTATCTCAGTAAAGCATGAGCAACATCTTATAATGTAACCAGCTACATTAAGCAATGTTTCATGCATGATTGGCTGCACATCTATTCATCATTTTTCACAGAGGTTCAGAAGCGCTACCTCATATCTGAATTAGAGAGAGATACCTAAGTAATTTTAATAAGTGGAACTGCATTATATTTAATTACTTAGTGAATGCCATAAAATTCTTTAATCTGTAACAGTGTGAACTAAAAAGGAAATTACTCATCACCATTAAGCCAAACAATGATGTAGTTGATGAACAAATTTAGAGTTGTACTGCACTACAGTTTATTTTATCAAAATGATTTAAGCACAATCATAAAAGATTTTCTGTTTCAGAAAGATTAGTTTATGGATCATTAGCATCTTCCTTTCCCTATTGATCTGTTCATCAGGAAACAAAGCAAATGTGCAAGAAGGTAGATAAGATTACTGAAGAACCTAGAAGTTTCTAAGTATTACATCAATAGATTTGAAATAAGGTTGGTGTTGGTGGCCTGGAGCATATAATTCAAAATTAGGAGAAAAATGGCTTCCTGTTTCTGAAAACTTAGTTAATTCAAAGAATACAATTTATAAAACTTAGATTGAACTAATTTTCTTTTAATTAAAAATCAGTACCTTACTTTTATGTCTGAGATAAATATCCTGCAATCATTAAAACACTGTAAATAAAACTTCTGATTTTTACAGATCATGCTAATTATACTGTGAATCTGAACTGCATGCCACACTGTTTAAGCCATTTAAGATCATACCATTTCTTTTTTGCATGTTGCAAATCAGACAGTTCATGGTTTTTTCTTAGATATGTTGATCATAAAAGGAATCTAACAGATTTTCCAGTACTTAGCTGTACTACTTGCTTCTTTCTCTTTTCTTCATGTCTATGATGTATAATTAATCATAGATTACTTCATTTTGTTTCATTTCATTTACAACATTTATGAGCTTCACTTTGTCGGTATGAAATGCTTGTCCCCTTCTTTCCTTTCCAAAGTGGCGTAATTAGTGTTAGCATCTTTTTTAACAGGCTACATAAAGTTTAGTGGCTGGATTAAATCAAGTCATTAACATAATGTGCTATACAATTTGCCCCTATCTCTTTTCGTTTCCAGTACATCAAAGTGCCACAGAGTGCCAGTATAATTGGGCCTTGCTGGCTTGTCAGGTTCAGTCAGGCTGATGGCTGCTGCTTTTACTAAAAAGCTTCCAGGCATGATAATTAATAGAGAAAAAAGTCAGGGAAATGTAAAACTTTGGACAGTTCTCTATGAATATTTCATATATTTGAATAATCCGAAGTTAACATTATCAATTTGATGTATAATACATTGATTAAAAGCCTTGTTTCGGATCCTCAAAATATACATCAAAACTAGGAATTTGCATTTGCTTTGGCATAGTCTAAAAAAATTAACAATTGCCTTTTCTCTTCCATCCCTCCTCCCTTCACCTCCCACCTCTGCACTTTATCATCTTGAGTAATAATATAGTTTTCAATTATCACAATAAAATTTACTGCTGTCAGCTTCCAAGTTATTTTAAAATGTGCCCGCAAGGCAATTACTGGCAAAAGCAATTTATACAATGGTGGTCCCGTTTTCCTTTAGGTATGTTTACATCTTTTTCTTTCATGGCAGATATGGTAAGGGCATTTTGCGTGCACTAATAGTAGTTTAGTGAAAACTGTCATAATCAGTTTCTCCAAATGAAGATCTCATGATGTAATTAATTTGGATGTTACTGTTAAATAACAAGAACCAGCAATGCCAGGTGGTTGTGGTTCTGGTGTTCAGTAAAATGTGTTGTGAAAGGTTGAACATCCATAATGCACACAGTGAAATGTGCATAGTAAGAAGCAATAAACACTTTTCAATTTTTAATATGCTCCTTTTGCACTGGCATTGAATATCATTTATGAATTGTATGCATACATCAAAGGGGAGAATATAGTTTTATCATTACAGTAGGTGTAATGGGCCTGATTTTCATTGGGGCCTTATCCTGGCTTCCATTTGTGCATACAGGTCCTCTTGCATGTGCATATACTATGAAGTATCACCCACATGTAAGATTGAAATATCTAATGTGATTGGATAGAACTTACCCACGTAAAACCTGGCACCTGCACACACAAACTTGCAAATACAGGTGTTACAACCCCAAATGGATTCATAGGTGTGCATATGCAGAGCTCTTCACACATAAGTGGAGGCTGGGGCCTGAAAATCAGGTACACTGGTCCAAATCTTCATCGAGTGTAAATCGGTACAGCTCCCTGAGTCAGTGGAGCTGTGCTAATTTACACCAGCTGAGGATCTGGACCATTACATTCAATGTTAAAAACATGGCTGCCTTCTTATGCTCCCCTCATCCTTCCCTCCTGCAGGACTATAATACATTCAGGTTACTCTGGCTGTATTTGCTTGAGCTCTAACTTCACTGGGGGTTGCTGGGTATTCAGCACTTTTGAAAATCTGACTACTTATTTAGGTGCCTAAATATAGATTTAGGAGTTTCTGATAACCAATTTTTAAAATCTCGGCCTGACTCTGTCATGTGAGGCTGGTGCTTGTACTTTGTCCAAAATTTCATAAGCCTTAGTCGTCTTTCATTTTCCACTTGTATTTCATTCATGATTTTTATCCGCTAGTAATACCTCTGTCTTGCCAGGATTTGACTTCAACCAGCATGCTCTCATCCAAATCCGGCCTCAGTCAGACATTGGGAAAATATGAACACCGTACTGGCATGTATGGTGAAGGAAGAAAGTGAATCCTTCATCCAGTACCATCTACCCCACTGAGGTTCTGAAAGCAAGCTATTAAAACTTCATGGTCACACATTTAAGAGAATAAGCATTAACCTATGACCATACTCCATCATTAAGAGGTCATGATTAGTTAATAAGATCAAAAAAGGACTAAAGCCAAAGTGAAAGGGTGAAAGAAGTGTGAAGAGTCCAGGTAATATCAAAATTATCTTTCAACAACCTTCTCAACAATCTACTCTGATAAAGGATTTGATGGACCCCACTTAAACAGATAAGGTACCAATGTCCACAAATTTCTTCAATGCACCATAGCAAGGAATGGGAATGAAGTGCATAGCAGTAAAAGGGTATTAGATTTCTAGAAGGCAAATGTCAGGAAATTGAAGTGTAATGCATACCAGAATTTAAAAGAATTAGCCAGTGAACTTACTGAACCACTGACAGCTGTTTCTGAAAAATTATGGAGAACTGATCAACTGCCAGAAGATTGAAAAATAATTAAATATGGAATCAACCTTCTGAAAACAAATCAGATTGTAGGAGTTACCAAATGGTATATGTTACTTCTGAATCTAGTGAAATAATGGAACAAATATTAAGAGGGAGGGGGCTGAGATAAAAAAACACCACCACTAAACATTTAAAAACTAATGGACTGTGAATGGTAGGCTGTATGAATTTCTGAAGAAATAATCTTGCCAGATGAGCTTAATTCAATTAAATAAATCAATTAGAAAATATTTGTAAAACATCTGATACTACAGTACATCATGAAATCTTCCCCTCACAACTAATTCAAATGGCTTGGATAGGCAGGCTAAAGAGCTTTCAACAACAACAAAAGTGATATAAGGAGAAGTTTCAAATAGCGTTAGAAAATTTATTTAATAGCTTAATTGATTAATGAGAAGATGGTGCAAAGAGATTAAGAAAATTTACTGGTGATATTGGGCAGAAATATTATAATACAAAGGTGCCTAGTGAGTTTAGAAATATGCGTAGAAAATAGTACATGATTTTCAACATGAAAAAACACAAGCTAGTACATTTTGAGGAAAAATAAAACCGAGAACACCAGATATTCACTTGGAAGAAAAAAAACCTGGAGAGCAATAATGTTGGAAAAGCTCTCTAGATAATAGTGAACAGTAATCTAGATGTGAATGCGCAATGCACTATAATCACCAAAAAAAAAGACTTGATTTTTGTTCTGGATGTTGAGAATAGGTGTTTAGTGCTTCAGTTAACAACTCAGGTTCAGCCAAACCTGGAATATTGTAGCCACTTCTGGGAATCTTTGTGAGAGTTTCTGTTTTCCTATAGGCTAAAAAAAGATTGGGAAACCGTTTTTTTTTTAAATGACATGTTACAGTTACTGTTCTGATCAGCAGTATTTAATTAGTCTGTTCATTGCCACAACTGTCTTCACTTTCTGATATAATACAGAGCTATCAAAAAGCTGGTTTGACTGCTGTTTTGATCTGTACCTCTCCTTGAAAGTCTACATTTAAAAGTTGGGAAAAGAGAAATGTGCAAGATGCTACTCTGTAAGACTGTAATATACAACACAGAATTCTTGATAATGACATTGACATTATTAGGACTGGTTAATTTATTTACAGTTTGTTCCTAGACAAAAAGCAAAAGAAAAGAAAATCCATAGTAGATCTCTTCCATAAGTGAAAAATTGGTAAGAGTGCTGAAGTACTGCTAAAGTATTGGCTAACACGCCTTTGTTTGGTACAGCTGAGCACTCTTCATTTTCATGAAAATAAAGAGAACTTTGTTTATGGTTGAACATTATTTCATAGTTTGAGAGACTGCCACGTAAGAAAAATGTAATTATTTTTAACTATAGTAAAGAGGGAAAGACTGAGGCTAGGTCTACACTGGGGGGAGGGGGGAATCGATTTAAGACCGGCAAATTCAGCTACGCAAATAGCGTAGCTGAATTGGACGTATCCGATCCGACTTACCCCGCTGTGAGGACGGTGGCAAATCGATCGCCGCGGCACCCCCGTCGACGGTGCTTACTCCTACCTGGGCTGGGGGAGTACACGCGTCGATTCAGGGATCGATTGTCGTGTCCCAACGAGACATGATAATTCAATCCCCGAGAGATCTATTTCTACCCGCCACTCCAGGCGGGTAGTGAAGACAAGGCCTGAGTATTTGACAGACATAACATCACCATAAAAAACAGCTGAAGAAGAAATTAATGGAAATGTTAATGTTCCCAGAACAAACTTAATTTTTCCAGAGCAGTTTTTATGTGGTAAAATAAACTAAATGATTAAATGCTTGGCAAGTACGTGGTGAATTTAAATAGATTGGCAGGGATATTTTAGTTAAAACAATTCTGAAATTAAACACTAAATGATAGGTTTCTTTATGGTTCACAAAGCCTGTGCTATGAGTCCACTTGCTTCAAGCTGCACTTACAAAAGACTTAATAATAGTCTTTGTCCATAGAGAGACACCCAATTTCAGAATAAAAAAACACAAATGGTACAAGATTTGGAAGTAAGCAATTTTGACTAGGTTTTGAAAGAAGAGCATAGTGCCTCGGTAAATCAAACCAGGCCCATTATCTTAGTTGCAACACTGTGACTTGTGACCAGACTGGAAATCTATGACCAACTAGAAGAGCTTGCCCCAGACAGAGTTCCGGTAAAATGTTTGCACCAAATGCCACTGAGGAAATATCTTAGAATAAAATATGTTGCAGGAGAATTTGAGGATCTGAAAAGGACAGCACCAAAGATAGGTGAGAGTGAAGAAAAAAAATTACTCCTTGAGATATAAGTTTAAGGCCATTTATTTTTTATTTTTGCTCCTTTTTTTTTTTTCTGAAAAATTCCTGGCTTTAAAAAAATCATTATTGAGGTTTTACCAATTTGTTTCTTCAGCCAAATTTTGGAAGTGATGGAACTCCCTAAATCTGGCTCATTGCAGCTACATCATGGTGGCACAGAGCCACAGTATCGAGACCATCACCACGAGTATAGAGGCCACTGCAACCTGTGAGTTTCAGACATCATGGGCCCTTTGGTTTCAGTTTTTACTGATTTTTCACTTTTTAAAAAATTTTTGTGATAAACACTGATACATTCCTGGGAAATTTTAAACAAAATAAAAACTAAAGCTAAAGGGTACTGATAAATGGTTGTATAGTCAAAATAGAAATTGACAAAAGGGCTGCAACTTCTCTGTTTTCAGACAGGACATATGAAGATTTGGTAAGGTGCCTTTAGATGAAAAACAGTGTGTACATAAATGCTATGTCAGAAATTATAGTATATTTTTGGTAAATTCCAGGTAAAAGGAGAATACCATAATAACTAGTATAATTTGAATTTAACTTTAACAAGGAAGCCAATGGTTATAAGTAACCTATTGACTAGTTGGACTCTACTAGTTGATTAACCATTTATTAAAAAAATCTATTAATCATTTATTAACCTTTTATAAACATACCCTTAATCAAAAGAGTGACCTAAAACATTAGTATTTTTAATTACCGGTATATTGGATTCCTTCTTAAATTCTTGAATACTTTTCATAAGGGTGAAGAAACAGTAACTGGGTAAAACACTTATGCCTAAATTGGTACCAAATGAATGTTTTCCGGAAAACTGGAGCCCTTAAGTGGCTGACTTATTTTATGTCTGTGGCATCAAGTTTTACACAAAATAAAAATAGAATGTATGATAATAGGTGCACATCAACACTGCTTAGTCACCCATTCAGAGGGACTAAATATTTTTGTAGGCATCTGCCAAAATCTACACCTGGAGGGCAAATGCATGATACTCAAGTTCTGCTCTGGAAAAAAGGCTTTGTACAAATAGCTTTGTGAGGTTCTATATTTATTTTGTTGCAGGTATGTGCAGATAAACTATAATAATTTTACAAGTAGAAAAAAAAAAGGTTTTGGATTTTTCCCTAACTATAGCCCTAAAAAACACGGTCTAGAATTTGAATTTTTTCCAGCTCACACACTATGTGTAATAAAGAGTCATTAAATGGAATATTAACAATTCTGTTGGTGATACATAAATTCAGAATAGAATCCAGCTCACTCACTCAGCTGTATTTGCTCTGCTCCACTGACAGGAAAAGAAAGTAGTACGAACTTACTTTTGTCACTAATTAGGACTTGGAATAAATGAGGAACAGGTCTACTGAGCAATAAGCTGCTATTTACATAATCACTTTTCATAGTACTGAAATGTACTTTTACTAACTGAAAATGTGCTGTTTGATAATTCATTCTTTGTATTTTCTTTATACTCCTTTCTAAAGAAACTAACATGCAAAATACATAGATTTTAAAATATAAGCCCCTTCCCCCCACCCCCCCTTCAAAATTAGGCCAGAATGGGGCATTCAAAGTTTTTGGAAAGTGTAGGGGACAATTTCTTGGTGCAAGTGCTGGAGGAATCAACTGGGGCAGAGCTCTTCTAGACCTGCTGCTCACAAACTGGGAAGAATTAGCAGGGGAAGCAAAAGTGGATGGGAACCTGGGAGGCAGTGACCATGAGATGGTCGAGTTCAGGATCCTGACACAAGGAAGAAAGGAGAGCAGCAGAATACTGGACTTCAGAAAAGCAGACTTTGACTCCCTCAGGGAACTGATGGGCAGGATCCCCTGGGAGAATAACATGAGGGGGAAAGGAGTCCAGGAGAGCTGGCTGTATTTTAAAGAATCGTTATTGAGGTTGCAGGAAAAAAAAACATCCCGATGTGTAGAAAGAATAGTAAATATGGCAGGCCAC
The DNA here is from genome assembly GCF_013100865.1 of Trachemys scripta elegans. Lineage (NCBI taxonomy): Eukaryota > Metazoa > Chordata > Testudines > Emydidae > Trachemys > Trachemys scripta. The sequence goes on along the minus strand of NC_048310.1, from coordinate 31,070,014 downwards.
CAGCTTGGCTAAACGGTGAAATCCTTGCTGATCTTAAACACAAAAAAGAAGCTTACAAGAAGTGGAAGATTGGACAAATGACCAGGGAGGAGTATAAAAATATTGCTCAGGCATGCAGGAGTGAAATCAGGAAGGCCAAATCACACTTGGAGTTGCAGCTAGCAAGAGATGTTAAGAGTAACAAGAAGGGTTTCTTCTTGTTGTTATGTTAGCAACAAGAAGAAAGTCAAGGAAAGTGTGGGCACCTTACTGAATGAGGGAGGCAACCTAGTGACCGAGGATGTGGAAAAAGCTAATGTACTCGATTTTTTTGCCTCTGTCTTCAAGAAGAAGGTCAGATCCCAGACTGCTGCACTGGGCAGCACAGTATGGGGAGAAGGTGACCAGCCCTCTGTGGAGAAAGAAGTGGTTCGGGACTATTTAGAAAAACTGGACGAGCACAAGTCCCTGGGGCCAGATGTGCTGCATCCGAGGGTGCTAAAGTAGTTGGCGGATGTGATTGCAGAGCCATTGGCCATTATCTTTGAAAACTCATGGCGATTGGGGGAGGTCCTGGATGACTGGAAAAAGGCTAATGTAGTGCCCATCTTTAAAAAAGAGAAGAAGGAGGATCCGGGGAACTACAGGCCAGTCAGCCTCACCTCAGTCCCTGGAAAAATCATGGAGCAGGTCCCCAAGGAATCAATTCTGAAGCACTTAATGGAGAGGAAAGTGATCAGGAACAGTCAGCATGGATTCACCAAGGGCAAGTCATGCCTGACTAACCTAATTGCCTTCTATGAGGAGATAACAGGGTCTGTGGATGAGGGGAAAGCAGTGGATGTGTTATTCCTTGACTTTAGCAAAGCTTTTGATACGGTCTCCCAGAGTATTCTTGCCAGCAAGTTAAAGAAGTATGGGCTGGATGAATGGACTATAAGGTGGATAGAAAGCTGGCTAGATCGTCGGGCTCAAGGGGAGTGATCAACGGCTCCATGTCTAGTTGGCAGCCGGTTTCAAGCGGAGTGCCCCAAGGGTCGGTCCTGGGGCCGGTTTTGTTCAATATCTTCATTAATGATCTGAAGGATGGTGTGGACTGCACTCTCAGCAAGTTTTCAGATGACGCTAAACTGGGAGGCATGGTAGATACTCTGGAGGGTAGGGATAGGATACAGAGGGACCTAGACAAATTAGAGGATTGGGCCAAAAGAAACCTGATGAGGTTCCACAAGGACAAGTGCAGAGTCCTGCACTTAGGACGGAAGAATCCCATTTACTGTTACAGACTAGGGACCGAGTGGCTAGGCAGCAGTTCTGCAGAAAAGGACCTAAGGGTTACGGTGGACGAGAAGCTGGATATGAGTCAACAATGTGCCCTTGTTGCCAAGAAGGCGAACGGCATTTTGGGCTGTATAAGTAGGGGCATTGCCAGCAGATCGAGGGACGTGATCGTTCCCCTCTATTCGACATTGGTGAGGCCTCACCTGGAGTACTGTGTCCAGTTTTGGGCCCCACACTACAAAAAGGATGTGGAAAAATTGGAAGGAGTCCAGCGGAGGGCAACAAAAATGATTAGGGGGCTGGAGCACATGACTTATGAGGAGAGGCTGAGGGAATTGCGATTGTTTAATCTGCAGAAGAGAAAAATGAGGTGGGATTTGATAGCTGCTTTCAACTACCTGAAAGGGGGTTCCAAAGAGGATGGATCTAGACTGTTGTCAGTGGTACCAGATGACAGAACAAAGAGTAATGGTCTCAAGTTGCAGTGGGGGAGATTTAGATTGGATATTAGGAAAAACTTTTTCACTAGGAGGGCGGTGAAGCACTGGAATGGGTTACCTAGGCAAGTGGTGGAATCTCCTTCCTTACAGGTTCTTAAGGTCAGGCTTGACAAAGCCCTGGCTGGGATCAGGCCCTGCTTTGAGCAGGGGATTGGACTAGATGACCTCCTGAGGTCCCTTGCAACCCTCATATTCTAGGATTCTGTGATTCAGGTTTGTTGTGTTACAGTTTCTTTTTTATAAGATATAACTACTTCATATTTTATCCTGAATGTCATGTAAACATGTGGTACACTCATTCTGTAACCTCAACATTGCCTAACTCCCTACAGACAGAACAGAAGTGAGAGCTCTTTGCATTTCATCCATTAATATCTAAGGAGTCCTCCTAGCTTTTGAAATTAAAGGTAACTGAAGCCCACAAAGCATTTGCAATAATTTTCATGTGTGAATAGATGGTACTGAGGTGTCTAACTGGTTATTGAGGTTGACACTTAGTACTTTCCTGTCACTTCATCCAGTTCTTGAAAAATGAGTGGTCAGTGTTTTACCATCGAAAAATCAAATTACTCTCTTCCTTGTGCTAGGCTGCAGTACAGAAGTGTGGGTTCCAACTGCACTGTTACAGTAACAATTATCTTTTGCTGCATGCATAGCACTACTTGGAGGGGAGGAGGGAGCATTACAAAGCCATTGGAGCTTGTAAACGCTGCAAGTAAAATAATTCCAGATATTTATCTTTTTTTATTTATTCCTCTTTAAAAAGAAAAATTTGTCAACTAGGGGCAGAGTCGAAGGGGAATGTGTGAAGAAAGCTTAAGCATAGCCAAGCTCAGTAGGAATCCCAAACAGCGTTTTATGTTATGTAAAGTTAACAGCAAAAGCAAACCACATAAAGGAAGGAAGTTTGGACAATATCCTCTGTGTGTCTGAGAACAGCATTAGGAGCAAAGTGCAAATGCCCCCTGCTTATACATAGGTTTAATGCTGTCATTAATGGTCATTTAGTAAATAGAGTTTCAGATCCCGGCAGTACCTTTTAGAGTATTTTCTAAGGTATTTGGTGTATAAGACCAAATGTAGAAAAGTTTTGGTTATGTGTACGCTGTTGGTGTGTGTGTGTATTAGAGGTCCCCCTCTATGCAATGAGCCCCCTAGCTATAAAGTTTTGACTCTTTAGCTCCCTCTATAGCTACTCATGCATTTAGCTCTGGAGGTTCCCAATTCAGTCCCCTGTGCGTCAGCAAAAACAGTTTGCCCTCTCATGTGTGCTTAAGGAAATAATGTGACTTGGGGGGGGGGTCTATTTTTGTGCAGTGTTCTATAAGGAAATAAACTTGACAAAGAATGTTAAATGGTGAGCTAATTCTGGGCTCAATTATGCCTTATAGACACTCCACCTTCCACCCCCCGTGTAGGGAACAGTGCAGAATCTCGCTGCCCCTGAAGAGCCCCTCAGCATGCAAGAGAAGTGAGCCCTCTGCATAATTCATCAGATAGGTACAGTGTGTAGTCCCTTCTGCAACACTCCAGCTCTCCTGGCTAATTTGGATGAAGAGCAGGGCTGTGACCCTGTTTCCTCCCTGCCTTCAGCCTTTCTCTTTTTGGGAAGGTGGAGCAAGGGAGGGCAATTTACAGGTAGCAGTCCCTGCCATGTAAAAGAGCTCAGGTACTACAACATAATTAGTCCACTGTAGGGAAGGCTCCTTACTGCACACATTCAAGGGCCAGGTGCAATTTGATTTTTCTCTTTATAGAATGAAAAACAGTACTCCCTTAATGAAACTCATATAATGAGTCATATTTACAGAAATAATTTCTTAGTCCTAGTCCACTTCTTCGCTCATATGAGAGGTGGATGCCCAAATCTTTCTTTTTCCTTCACCCCATATTTTATACATTAAGTCTTTGTGTTTAGGGGAAAAAATAAAGTGTCAAATAAGCTGGACATCTAAAAACTGCAGTCAAGGAAATTTCATTCTTTGTTGAAATATTCAGTATAGCCTCATCTAAGTCTTATTTTATATCTAACTTATGTAGTATCTCACCACTAGTATTTAAAAAGTCAGAGCTGAGAAATACAACCTAAAATGAACATAACTACTCAGTATCATTTTGACAAAGAATCTAAGGGCTGGTCCACACTAACCTCCCAGTTTGAACTAAGATACGCAACTTCAGCTACGTGAATAACGTAGCTGAAGTTGAAGTACCTTAGTTCGAAATACAAGGTACTTACCGCGGGTCCACACACGGCAGGCAGGCTCCCCCGTCGACTGTGCGTACTCCTCTCGCAGAGCAGGAGTACCGGCATCGACGGCAAGCACTTCCGGGATCAATTTATCGCGTCTAGACAAGAGGCGATAAATTGATCCCAGAAGATCGATTGCTTACTGCCAAACCCGGAGGTAAGTATAGATGTACCCTAATACTGGCACTCTGACAGATAAGAGCTGCAAACTCTGCATGATTCACTTTTACCTCAGGAGTCGACACAGGTTTCATTTTTTGGCTAACTATCAAATGTAGATGTTTGATACTTTGGTAGCAATTTAAATTTGTACATTAATTTACAGATATGAAATCTTAATTAAATAATTCAATTGAAGCAAAAAAATATGATTCTGACAGACTTGTTGTGCTCCTTTAGGTTTCCTGCCTCCATTCTTACAAGCCTACTCTCAAATTCTTTCTCTCTGTGAAGAACTTTGCCACCAAAGCACAAGAAGAGTATAGATTTTCTATAGTAATAGTTTGTCTCCATCTGGCAGACAGCTAATATAAAGAAAGGGCACATGGATACCACCTTCTCCCACAGGCTACCATAATTTCCAAATGACTAGTTAAAGCAGAAGGGGAGAAAGCTAGAGCAGTATTTGAAGAAGATTCCTTCTAAGCATAACTTGTATTAATGTGCCATGGCAGTGATTGAAAAAGGATAATTCTCATTTCCATGACCATTGTTTCTGCAAAATCCCAACCAAGAGATCTTTTTTAAATTGTGGGTTTAATAAGGGTCTGACAGATGAGAGTGCTATTAAGAAACTGACATTATCTCAATCACATGATCTGGGTCAGGGTGGTCAAAGGAATTATTGCTGTCATCTGTTGAGTGAGTATCTACTGGATCCAGACTGTTGGTTTGTTAACAGAACCACAGTTCACATTGTCATGCATCTCTAATCAATAAAATCAATCAGACTGGCATTCTTGTGGCAACAGTGTCAGAGGGAGGTGAAAAAAACCCACTGTTTTATTTACTTTTCAATCACTTTTGCTTACTCAGGTGTTAGCGGTATTTTGAGCGGTGAAAAAAACCAGGTTTTTAAAGAAAATAGTCCAGTTATTTTTTTCAGTGTTAATTGGATTTTATCATTGTTTTTCATGAATTTTTGATCTTATGTCACTCACATGTATTTGTATGCATATAACCTATTTGAAAGTGTTTTGTTACTAGAAACATTAATCTCGAATTTATTATTGTAAATACTAATTTCAGCCTGTGTTCTAAAATGTAAAAACTGAAAAAGGAGTGATGAGAACTTCAAGGTTAGGCCAGTTAAGAAACCATAAGAAAGTTATAGAACATTCTACCTTTTAAAAAGGTAATTGGTGATAGAGGTGTTGCTAACAGGGGAAATCAACTGGCATTGGATATGGAAAAGAGGGTTGTGTATGGAGCTGTGAAGCTTGGGAAGCTTGATTTGCTAGAATCTAAAATTTCAGGAAGGGAGGGGAAAGACATCTGATATCATGGTTCTATGTAAAGCTGGCTAGCTTGTTTTTCAGGCTTCAGTTTTCAGTATTGAATTTACTAGCTGGTGGTTTCTCATTCAGTCAGCAGTAAATGTGAACAGTAGTAAATGCATTACTGCATAACAATGCACAAAATGATCGATTTAAAGGAAAGGTTGAATCAGTATTCCCTGGATAAATACTCCCCAGACATACTTAAATTCACAAGTCTGCTATTAGTTGCTGCAAGTGAAGAAACTGAGAAAAAATGAAAGGAAGAATTAAAATAACCAGAATTAATACAAGTTGGTTGGTAAAAAGAAAAAAAGTGCCTGCTGCAACATTTATGTGAGTGGGTCTTTGTCCAAAGAAAAGGGTGTTGCCCCGGTAAGGCCTCTCTTAGAGCAGGTGGGACGAAGATGGAAAATTTCCTGGGCAGGAAGCAGTTGGGGCCAGGTTAGGACAAGGTCACTGCATTGCTCTTCCTGTTGACTAGAAGCGCTGGGGAAGTATTTCTATCCCATGCAGCCTTGTAGAGCCTTTACCAGGATCGGGGTGGCAGCACCCATCCAGACATGAACTTGGCAAAAGGACATGTTGTAGACATTAGGCTAGTTGCCCTTTCCCTTCCCCTCGCTGCCATATTGGCTGAGGTGGTTGGGTTTTTTGCCTTCGCCATAGCTAGTCTGGAGTAGAGTAGGGAGGTTAGGTTTGTCGCAACTTCATACATGAAACTTGTGGAAGATACTCAGGTACTCGGTATGGAAGGGATATGGTTGTTGAATAAAATGGATTGGAAAATGATTTGAAGGGAAGCATCCTGTAATAGCGCCAAATAAGTGGAGGTTGGGGCTCCTCTGTCTCCTCATCAGGGAGCTCCCCCCCCCTGCTTTTTCTGGCCCCCTTTAAGGGAGTTATGGAAAGGGGTTTGGAGTTCTACATCTGGATAGTGGAAAACAAACTCCTCTCCTTCATGCAGTGTACAGTTGGTTGCCAGGTTCTCCCAGATATTATAAGTGAATAAAGTTATGCCCTTATTAAACCACATCTATGAGTTCCTGTCTTTCTTCTGGCATGGACAGACAATGAGAAATGACTCTGTAATGGCCAGAAACATCCAAGCATGTTGCTGCCTAAAACTATTGATTCTGAGGGTGAAATTTTGGCCCTTTGGAGTTTTCCCATTGATTTCACTGCGGTCAGGATTTCATCCTGGGTCTGTAAAGAAACGGCAGAATATAGTATACTAGTTGCTGTAGATGCCATCCAAGAGTGCATAGAATCATATTCCAGGTTTGTCTTTGCTGTTTGCTCAGACAAAAAAAAAATTAAATGAAAAAGCCAAGAAATAACTGCAACTACTCGAAACATCTGATGTCTGAGTATTCAACACATTACTTAAACCTTCTTGAAAAAAGAAGTAGCATCTAACACAGTCCTAAAGCACACTGTGGGAGTTCAAAGATTCTTCTAAGTTCATCAGCCTCATAAGGCCAGATCTTCAGCTGGTGTCAATTGGTGTATTTCTAGCTGAAGTCAGTGAACCTATGCTTCTTTACAAGGGCTGAGGATCTGGCCTGTCTTTTGGTTTGTTTGTTTTTTCCCTTGAAGTATAGGATAACTGAAGCCCAATAATACTCAATGGAACTATAATATACATTTCTATAATAGAATCCAAACACCATATGTATGTTGAAATGAAGTCTGAGGAGGGTTTTCAGCAATGCATAGCACACAGCTTAAATTACAAAGGTCTCTCCAGAGAGGCATTAAACTTGACTTGACAGATCACAGACTGATGATAATATTGTTTCATTCTTAGGTATCTAAATATAATAAGAATACTCCTATAGACAATTAGAAGCAACATGTAACTGAACTATGCTAACACTAATACGACAGACTAATTAATGCAAGCCAAAATCCTGAAATATTAAATGATGTTTCATTGGTTTAATAACAGTATATCAGTAGCTCAGATTGTTCTATCATTACTGCAACAACCCATATAATCCATTGAAACATTTCTTAAATTTTGTTTTATTATTACATCAACAACAAAATGTTGAATTTCCATCAAAGCAGAATTATTTGAAGGGAAATAATTGGTCATGATAAACTAGTTATTTTTCACTGTAATTAAACCTAGTAGGTGGGCTGTAGAGAATAAAGAAAAATATATAATTTTCTGCAGCCTAGTACCAAAAACTGTAGTTTAAAGCTTCATTCATAGCTGATATTGTGACATTTATTTTTATTTATACTAAATGTGTGGTTTTTGTACTAATAGTGAAATATGACTTCAATACTAGCTGTTAGTCCTTAGCAGTTGCATAGTTTGATTTGCAAATGTAAATTATCTTTTAAAAAAATCAACTTATGTTCTCTTTATTATACACTACGTTGCATGCTTCATAATAATAAAACCATGACTCTAAATATTCTTTTTTAAAGTCTAGAGCAATTCATTTATTTTTCTTTTAATTTTGTAACAATGCAATTTACAAGTATTTGTCGCCTTAAAAATTAGAAAGCAGTATGCCATCAATAGGTGGATTTTCCCCTCTCCTCCGTCTGAAAATGGAAAGTAATATAAATGTTTTTTTCCTATAGCATACTATTACAAATGCTAAGTATGTCAAACAAAATTTTAAGTTATGAGAAAAGACTTGATAATACAGTATATTTGGTTTTCACTTATAAACTATTGTATGTGTACAAACTAGTTTGACATAACTGCTAAATAATTTTTCGGGGGGAGAACCCCTCAGGTTATCACTTTAAATGCATCTGCTGATATATCCGTACAATGCAAAAAGAAAAGAGTTGTTTCTGAAGTAAAATTAGACAATAGAGCCAATTTCATTTTTTATGCATGTGAATGTAGAGTGCTTGAGGTTATTAGTTGAAACCGAGTAACCTTTCTTGGCTTTCATCTCTTTCTTTTTGAATTTGAATATGAAAAGCATATTCAAGTCAAAGACCATCACTTTAATGACATTTGGCAGTCATTTGATTTATTAGGTTTTAGAAAAAAAATTCCTTTAAATATTTCATCATACTATGCTAATCCTAGTAATATTGCCAGCTGAAGCCGTGTACCTGTATTAGTGGAGACAGAATGGTGTGGAATTTTCTCTGTCATCCTAGTAAAATTTCCATGAATCTACTGAATAATAAAACAACCTTATTGAAATATTCAGATTTGGGTTTTTAGTTAAAGTGTCTTAGGATACATAATAAAAGAAAATGTCTTTTGAAGGAGGGGGTAAAATTACTTCATCAAATATTGAAGGGGCTTGACGGCAATGAAAATTTTTCTTTATGAAGGATATTTTTACAATAGGATACTCGTGCTTTTCAATGTGATTAATTATATAATATGCTTTGAAATGCATCAGCAACCGCCATGATGTGGATGAATTTGTTGTTCTTACACTGAAGTCTAGAAAACTGATCTTCTAAACATGTCTTATTTTTGAATTTTATGATTGTTACTTCAGATGATTTGAATTTAGAACCAGAAGTCTTCCAGCACCACATAGGAGAAATAGTCATTAATGCAGATAACTTTTTTTTTTTAAAGTTAAGAAAAACTTGACAGTTGTGAACTGCGAGGAGTTCTATTTGCTCTTTGAAGAACAGAATCTCATCCTTTGAATGTTCATCTGTGTAGTCTAATTTTGAAATCACAATGGTTTTTCTTTCTTTGAAATCACAGAGTTATTCAAAGAAATGTTTGTGACCCCCCTCTGTTATGTTTGACTCCTAAACTCTCCATAGTAGGGTACAGTACATTATAAAGTTAACGAAAAAAACAAACATACACAAAAACCTGCCAAGATTGCAAAAATAGCAAAGGGGTACAAAGCAACAGTTTCAAATATAAAATATAAAAATGTCAAAATTAAGACAAAAATATAAGGAAAAAGAAAGTATGTTGAAGGCCAATTTAGAGTTTTTAAATGTACTGTCAAAATATCCATTTAAACATTTATTTAATTTAACTAGACTAGATGAGTTTAATATGTGAAATTTCCATAAGTACTGTATTACTTCATGTGACATATGTTTTATATCGGATCTAGTTTAATAGCAATGCAATCTTCAGTAGGCATATAGTGATAGTCATCCAGCTGGAAAAGTTTGATCCATAATATTGTTGAGACTTTTTCAAGTGGGTTACTAAATGATGATAAATGTATATACAACACCTTTGCTACTGTGCTGGAAGTATTTTTAACCTCAAATACAAAGGAGGAGTCTATTGCAAACAGTTAACTGCAAACACAGGGGCATTAGAACCTCAGTGTATCTCTGTCATAATAAATCATGTTTCACCGTACAAAACATCCCAGTGACTTACATGTTTGTTTGTTCAAGTTGACATTACAAGAAATATGGTGTGTTTATTGTTTGTTTGTTTTTAAAACAGTCAATAGAAAAAATTCGGATTGAGATTATATCCCTAACTCTCACTGATTCCCGAGTTGCAATGGATGACACAATACAGCGACTGTTTGTAGAATGCAGATTCTACAGTTTCCTTGCAGAAGAGACACCAGTGTCACTTCCTAAACCAAAAAGTGGACAGTGGGTTCACTACAATTATAGCAATGGTAAGTATGATATATTTGTGAACACCCTCATGTCTTCTATTAAAGTCAGTCCTATAGAAAATGTTTAATAAGTTCTGTTTCCTTAACTCTTTTGATTACAGTAAAGTTAGTAGATATTCCGGTTGTATCTGCCATTTCTAAATATTCTTTTAGAAAATAGCACAGATGCCATATTTTATATATATACACACACATATAGGGGTTTATCTCTGCTGGTGCAGATTCTCATAGCTGCTTTGAAATCAATGAAGCTATGACAATATACATCAGCTGAGAATGTGTCTCATAAAATGTAAACAATTTAATTTATTGAAAATGGAAATACCTATAGAATACCAGAGACTAAATTATCTTTATCATATTTTAAACAAAGTGTTTAACCATCATAGTACAAAAGAGTCAAAACCACTCAAAGTCATTAATCAATAGAATCACATAGAATTCCAACATCCAAACACAAGTTTAATGAGAAATCATATAATTAGATGTGCCTATATGTTTGGAACATACAGCATTGTTTTAAGCATAGTCTCTTTGACAAACAGGAAGTTATTACTGCTGTAGTAAAGCCTGCTAATATTTTGATTGTGAGTCTTGAATTCTCAGTGACTTCACATTATCTCAACCTTGAAACTTGATGTACTTGCTGTATTTTTTTCTATTTAACTACAAAAGTCTATTCATATATTATTACTCAATCCAAGCTTCAGAAATGTGATGTGGTCTTAAATATGAGAACTTGAGGTCTTCTCTAACTAAAGTACGTAGGAACAGGTCAACTGATGTGATAGTTTTGGCAAACTGGGGAGATACCTTCAAATCAAAATTAGATTTGGAAACCAAAATACATAATCCGTATATAACCAATATATAATGGCCTTTATCAACAGGTATAAGAATGAGTGATCTTATGTACTATAATTCCTAAAGCACATTAATGGGCCCTTAATATACAAGGCCTACACTATTTTTAGAAGTGCTGATTCACTAAAATTGGACTGTTAGACTAACATCAGGTAGCAAATGAAGAAAGAAATAGACATACTGGGTGAAATCCTGGCCTCATTGACGTCAATGGCAGAACTTCCTTTGACTTCAGTGGGGCCAGGAACTGAATCACAGTGATGGTCTAGAGACAGGAAAAAACAGAAATGGTTTGGATATATATGTAAAAAGATTAGCAGTAGGACAGTTCTTAAACTATACTGACAATCAGTATTAATAATATTGCAATTTCTAATAATTTTTTGGTGAATGTCAATTTTGGGTGTTTTTTCTTAAATCCCCGGGTCTGGAGTCATGTGATTATGTGAGACTCTCAGCTTTCATTTAAAAACTTTTTAAAAGTTTCTAATGCTTATGATTGCTAAACCCTAAAGGCCCAAACATCAGAATCCAGAATTTATTATTTTTAAAATTTCATTGTTTTTTAAGTCAGTATCATGACTTTTGGTTGTGACTTGTGATTTTTGAATGATTGGGGTTGGCAATAATAAATTTAATTGTTTTTAACTTTACTAATCAAAACCTGGGATATAACAACCCTGTTTTTTCCATTTGCTGTTGTAATGTAAAACTGTTTTCATAACTTAGAATATCCTAGCAAATAATTCTTTAGAAATACTTTTTGTCTTAAAGGCTACAGTGTTCTAATTTGCAGCACTTTTCCAATACAGTTGATTTATTCTTGCTGGTGTTTTACTTCGATAACTGGTCCTCTAATTTCTACTTGATACTGGCTTTGCATATAAGGGAAAAGTCAAAATGAATTTGCTGTTTGATAATGTCAGTGAGGAGGCCAATAATCTAATAGTAATGAATTCTGTGTGTGTGTGTTTACTATAGCTTTATTCCATCTCTTATTCATCCCTAATTAGATTTGAGTATGTAGAATATTTGGGGTTAATTGAATATTTTCTTTAATAAAAATGAGATTTACATGCAGAGAAAGAAATGTACTTTGAGCTTAGAGGCAAGCTAATAGTCTTCTAGATTTTGTATGAAAAAAATCATCGTAAATCCACAAGTAATTTAAGAAATCATTAATTCTGGTAAATAAAACCTTATTGAGTTTTTATTATTTTATTTATAACTGAAGCAGTGTTACGTTTTTGTTTTTTAAATGCTGTTATGTCTAGCTGACATAAATGATCTGTTGGAATCTTTGGTTAATAAGGAACAGTTATTTTAATTATTTAACACTTACATCACCACCTTAACATTTGTGATTTCATTATGAGATAGTTGCAGACTAGCTTTACAATTAGTAAAAACAAATCTTGTAAAAGAATAATATCTTAGATAATCTCAGTTGATTAGTGCATGGAAGAGCCAATCCACAAAATGAATTCCCCATTTCTAGGCAGAAGCAGGGTAGTACTCCTATCGGTAATTCTCTGTAGCTCCCCATAAATGGAGCTCTGCTGAACTCAGAGGACAGGGAGGGAAGCAAATCTCTTAGATTTTGGCATGGAAATCTTGGCTGGAGGTTTAGAGCTGCATTATGTCACTGAAAGTTCCCTATGTAGCTGTCCTTTGGGACAGGCTCTGCAAGTAAATCTTCCTAAAAATCCATGAGTGCTTCCAAACTCTACAGCCCCCCAAACCATCCCAGGTAAGGCAATAGTGCGAGGAAAACTTAATCACCTCTTCTTCATCTCAGGCTTCTTCCTACAGTTTTTCTTTCACAAGAGGGGGTGATCTGAGCCATAATAAGCAGTTTATTCACACAGACTTTTCAATTCAGGTGAAACATTTAGAATAAAATTAGTGTCTGCTAACTATATGAATGCCACGTCAAAGTACACATTTCAGAGTGAACCTAGCTTTTATTTCATACAGTCTGAAAAATATGGGAAACATTTTGAGGCTCCAGGTAAAGCCCACATTTTGTTCGTAGGCTTTACCTGGTAGATACATTGAGATTTGACTCTAAATTTCACCTAAAATTTATTTTCAGGACAATACAAAAGATCAGGTTTAGTTGACAAACATTGATAACAAGGAAACAGCATTTATATTTCATAGGGATGGAAAATATTGCTATAAGAATGCTGAGAAGACAAGAAAGTGGTAAGGAAATAAGATAAATGATAGCAGGTCTGAAGAATGTTATCTTTGCTTTATATAAACCTTCTAGGGAATTGACAATAGAATGGAAAAGATTAATGAAATCTTCCAAAGTTTTTATGAGACTTACACAGATCAGAAGCCTTTGTCTCTGAGGAGTGAAGAGTTGATTATGTGGACAAAATGTAGTTACGTTAGTAGATGAAGAGGATACAGAACTTCTGATTTCCTGGTTAATGGTGGGATACATTTTGGTTTCAAAATAAATTAATGAAGGGGCTGGACTCTAAGAGAAGATGGTTCCTTGGTAAAATTCTGTAACAACGTTAAGGCAATATTAGCCCGAAACCACTCTTCTAATTCTTGTAGACTGTTACTATGTCCTAAGAAAGAGCCCCCTTTCCAATGAAGGAAGTCCATGCCAGAAACCTTCATGTGGAGTTTTCTAAAACCCTTTTTGTAATTTTCTCATCATGGTTTTACTGTCAGTCACTTCAGTGGTACAAAAAATTTAAGTGATGGGTGTGTTTTTAAACTGAAGCAATACGGCTTTTTTTTTTTTTTTTTTTTTTTTTTTTTTTTTAAATAAACATCAGGCTGTGGCTTTCCTCAATCCACTGGTCTAGATGCCTCTCTTATTGCGTGTTGTGGCAGGAGAGGAGGATTAAATTACTGAGGCTGTCAGAAGGGACAAGCATTCTGCCATACATTCATTATCACTAGCTTCTTGGGTGAAAGAAAATGCAGTAAATCCTCTCATATACAAAGCAATAAAGACCACTGGCTTTTACAGTCATGACTGCCAGAGCTGTTAAGAGAAAATGACAGCCATGTGGCAAACTTAGATGCTGCTTCTATCTTTTCTGACATTGTGCACATAAAGGTGGCAGTGACATGTCATTAGATCACATGACTGTTTAGATTTAATTCTCGCTTTCATTGTTGCATTTCTTAGGAAGCACTGAGGAAGGAAACTTGTTTTTTCTCATTTTTTTTCTCTAAATACCAAAACCAAGATTATTCTAATTTTAGTTTATAACTAATTATCATATTAATTTGGGGTTTTTGATTTGCTTTCCAGTGATTCACGTGGATAAGGTGAATAACCATTCCAGGAGAGAATTCCTAAAGTCTGTACTTCAAGAATCAGAGTTGAATACTGGCAGGTAAATGTTGGTGGTGAAACATACCAAACAAAATCTTTGTAAATACATGCATACAGTCTGTGACATGGCATACCTTGTAACAATTTCTTGTTGAAGAAATATCTATGAGAAGTTGTTAGAACTTAACACCAACTCAGGATAGCTTAAGATTGATTTAACTTCCCAGTAGTATGTTATAACTGCATATTATAGTTGACTGCAATATAAAGCAGATCTGTGGCTCTACTATACTATTTTACATTTTATGGCATGTGATATGCCTTCCAGTGACATGAATTGCATGTGTCACACTGGCTTGTCAGCCACCTAAACTTTGATGTGGTGACATGCCTGTCCTTCACTGAGTGGTTTTTCATGTGCCTTGAAACAATGCAATCCTCTCTCACTGTTCGTAAAAACAATTTCTATTGTGTCACATTTTGTTCAGCACACAATGTTCTGGGAAAGTTAAGTAAATGAATATTATCAATGTTATATCTGTGACAGATTTAAAAGTGCATTTATGAATTAAGATAATCCATTCATTGCTTGCTGATCTCCAAGTATTCTAGCGAGTGTAGGAAATCCACAGGGTGTCTTGAGTCCTGAATTTAGTCTAAAGCTGTGTATAAGTTCATGTAGCAGACTGCTGTTAGCTACATAAATGACAAAGTTTGAGCGTAAATTAATTGTACCAGCGCTAACTGTCATTTACTATGTTTGTTCAGGTCCAAACTTCTTTGGATGATAGCATACATATGATTTGTTTTTACTAAAAACAAACAAAAAACTCAACAATACTTATTGGAGGCCAGCCATCACAAATTTAGAGGACCCATTGATGTGAAGATCCATGCCATTTACAGGATAGTGGAATACCTGCTAATTGTGTTTGAAGTATGGGGTCATTTAATTATTTACATATTCACAGATACCCAGTGACATGTAAGGGCAGAGTTTAGTAATAAGATAGTTGTCTCTCTTTCTTCCATTTAACTTTAAAATTGAGTTCCATCCCTTGGCCAGAAGTCAATTTTGAATTAAATCGGACAGGAAGCAGATCCCATAAGAGCATGGAAATATCACATCAAAAGCACTTTGACCTTCCAAAATACAAATAATTTTTCATTTCAACAAATAAGCAAAGGGATTCAGTTTTATGATGTAAATTAGCAAGTTGGAGAACACAGTATACTAGAGAATCCTACAGCACTGAAAACAGTCTTGTTTTTTTCTACCAAGAGTACATGCAGTGCGGCAAATAACTATTTTATGTAGGCCAAATATAATAATTATATTAATTTCAGACATTTGCCAAGCAGCATCTGAGCCATCTTGCAGAACAGCTCATAGCCAGTATGAATAACAAGAGGCAGTAGAAACAGCAATGGCATTCTCACCGTAACAAAAAACCCTTCTCTTTGTGCTCACTTTCACTTAAATTTATTTTGTATTGGTGGGACATTTATCATAGCTTAGAGCCCTGGACTATGGAGATATTTGAATTCTGCACTGACTCAACATGAGGACAAGAGGCTTGCTACTAGTCCAGTCTCCTGTCCTGTTCCAGCAATGGGACCGCTAGGAGAGAGGAAACCCATGGCATGATCCTCCCCAAACGCCTTTGGTTTTGGACTTTGCTCGTTTTAAAACTGGCTTAGCTGCTTCCTCAACACGTTTGCTATCACAAGGCCTTATATAATAACATCCGGGCTTTTTTAGCTAAAACAGGAACTAAACTAATGCTTTAAAGTTTAGGAAATCAAATGATTATGAATATAAATATCAGTCAAAATTGGCTGCACATGGTCAGGGAAAACATTTTGGTGATGTTATAAATGCAGTTCTATGACGGGAGTACAAATTCAGGTTTTGGTGGGGAGAGATCACCTTGTGCAGCTTTTCAAATCTTACCCTATCATATGCAACACTGATGAAGTGACATTGTAAGGACACTTAAATACTACAGTGATAGGGTGCTATATTAGAACCTCCATAAATATATGGCCAAGATGGTCGACATATCCAGTTTTGCTCTTCTGGGAGGAAAATCACGGTAATAAAAGCCCTTTGAGAGATGGAAAGAAGTAAAAAAGAGATGAAATTCAGAAATCTTTAGGTCTTCATGAGAAGATCCACACACATTCCTGGTAAATATATTCTTACATGTGAAATTAGTCTGATAAATAGCATATCTCCACTCTCATCCATTATCATTTTTGTAAAGAACAGTGTGTCTTTCTTTTAAACTTTCCCTTTATTATTTTAGTAGTTTAGATTTCACATAGTACTGTAATGTGTTTGCTTTTTTTTTTTTTTTTGGTCTCTGCTGCTGCCTGATTGCGTACTTCTGGTTCCAAGTATGTGGTTGACCAGTCAGTTTGTAACTCTGGTGTTTGTAACTCAGGTTCTACGGTATTGGAAGCCAAATGCTGTTGCCATTGGTGTTTGATCTTCTGGATCACTTTAAAAGTTAAAGTACTCTCTAAAGCCACATCTACGGTATAAATACATGGATTAAATCTCATTGACATTGATATTTTCATAGATTTTTAATATAACATATTTGGTAATAAGCTGCAAAGCCAACTTTTGTGGTGTGACCAAATCTGATTAAAGTGCTACTGAAAATAATAAATTTCACATTGTATCTTCATGTTCCTTTGACGGTCTGTATTTACAGGTAAACAAATGCAATTTAACACGGCAGTTCATATATTCAAAAGACATATATTCTGGCTGTTCGTTAGGAAATAATGTTTTAAAATTAACTCAAGTGTTCTCCATTTTTCCTACTGTTCCACTTCTTCATATAGAAAACTTCGTTCCTGAGGTTCATTTTGGCTTTATACTTAAATAAATGGCTTTATTGTCAGAAACTTGCAGTGATTTTTGGCATTCAGCGTATGCCACTTTATACTTATCAACCAATAAGAAAATATGCAGCTAAATAGAATGCTTTATATTTAACATATGAGCAATAGGTAATCTGAGGACATGGGGGCCATTCCTGGAATCACATTTGGGTTAGCAATTGTGGAGTACCACACAATTTTCCTTCTTATGAGGCCCCACTAACTCTCTCCAGAAAACTCTTCATTTTTTATCAGGAAAAGGCTTTGTCACTACACCATAGAACTCAGTCAGAAGACTCAAGTCGCCTGCATTTTCCCCACAGACATATTGTATAACCTTGGGAAAGTCACTTAACCTCTCTGAGCCTCTATTTCTACTTATCTTCCTTACACAAGTATTGTGAGGCCCTACTTCATTAATGTTTGTCAAACTTTTTGAAAGCATGGATAAAAGTGCTAAATAAGTGAATATCTATTTTGATTTTGTGTGCAGTGTTGTAGCCATGTTGGTTCCAGGATATTAGAGACAAGATAGGAGAGGCAGTATCTTTTATTAGACCCACTTCTGTTGGTGAAAGAGACAAGCTCGAAAGTGTGCCTCTTCCACCAAAAGAAGTGGGTCCAATAAAAGATATGACCTCTCTCCACTTGCCGCTGCTTTGATTTTTATTTTATTAAATTCACCAGTTATTATTTATTAAAATACATTAGGGCTGTCAAGCGATTAAAAAAATTAATCATGATTAATCGCGCTGTTAAACAATAATAGGATACCATTTATTTAAATATTTTTGGATGTTTTCTACATTTTCAAATATATTGATTTCAATTACAACACAGAATACAAAGTGTACAGTGCTCACTTTATATTTATTTTTATTACAAATATTTGCACTGTAAAAAACAAAAGAAATAGTATTTTTTAATTCACCTAATACAAGTACTGTAATGCAATCTCTTTATCATGAAAGTTGAACTTACAAATGTAGAATTATGTACAAAAAAAACCTGCATTCAAAAACAAAACAATGTAAAACTTCAGAGCCTGCAAGTCCACTCAGTCCTATTTCTTGTTCAGCCAGTCGCTCAGACAAACAAGTTTGTTTACATTTGCAGAAGATAATGCTACTTCTTGTTTACAATGTCACCTGAAAGTGAGAACAGGCGTTTGCATGGCACTGTTGTAGCCGGTGTCGCAAGATATTTACATACCAGATATGCCAAAGATTCATATGTCTCTTGATGCTTCAACAACCATTCCAGAGGACATGCATCCATACTGATGATGGGTTCTGCTCGATAACAATCCAGAGCGGACTGATGCATTTCATTTTCATCGTCTGACTCAGATGCCACCAACAAAAGGTTGATGTTCTTTTTTGGTGGTTCAGGTTCTGTAGTTTCCACATCAAAGTGTTGCTCTTTTAAGACTTCTGAAAGCATGCTCTGCACCTTCTCCCTCTCAGATTTTGGAAGGCACTTCAGATTCTTACATCTTGGGTCGAGTGCTATAGCTATCTTTAGAAAGTTCACATTGGTATTTTCTTTGTGTTTTGTCAAATTTGCAGTGAAAGTGTTCTTAAAACGAACAACATGTGCAGGGTCATCATCCGAGACTACTATAACATGAGATATATGGCAGAATGCAGGTAAAACAGAGTAGGAGACATACAATTCTCCCCCAACAAGTTCAGTCATAAATTTAATTAACGCATTACTTTTTTAACAAGCATCATCAGCATGGAAGCATGTCTCTGGAATGATGGCCAAATCACCAAGAGGCATATGAATCTTTAGTGTATCTGGCATGTAAATGTCTCACGACGCCAGCTACAACAGTGCCATGTGAATGCCTGTTCTCGCTTTCTGGTGACATTGTAATTAAGAAGTGGGCAGCATTATCTCCCTTAAATGTAAACAAACTTGTTTGTCTTAGCGATTGGCTGAACAAGAAGTAGGACTGAGTGGACTTGTAGGCTCTAAAGTTTTACATTGTTTTGTTTTTGAGTGCAGTTATGTAACCAGTAAACTACATTTGTAAGTTGCACTTTCATGATAAAGAGATTGCACCTACAGTACTTGTCTGTGGTAAATTGAAAAATATTATTTCTTTTGACCCCTTTCACATAGCAAGCCTGTGAGTGCGACCCTCCCTTATAAATTAAAATCACTTTTTTATATATTTAACACCATTATAAATGCTGGGTTTGGGTTGGAGGCTGACAGCTCACGACCCCCATGTAATAACCTCGTGACTCCCTGGGGAGTCCCGACCTCCTGTTTGAGAACCCCTGACCTAGAGGGAAACACTAGGAACAGCCTCACATGGATAAGAAATCTTATCGCTATATTGTGTTTTTGCTATTTTAACTTCCAATAAAAAAGAACCCTACAAAGACTGAGTTTGGCCACTGTGTATTCTGTGCCACAGTGAGGTAAGGACTGTGCTGGTTCACAATTCCCTCCTCTATCTTCACCATCCCAATCACATAACTGATTTCTCCAAGTTTTTGAGTAACCATAGTTGCTGAATCACTTTGGCTGTATTCTGTGCTTTTAAGAATAAGTGCACGGTATTCCAAACACGCCTTTGTCTTTTAGAGAGTTTAAATAGTTTTCTTTGACGTTCGATACTTCTCTTTTGTATCCAAGAATTATTTCCTTTTTTGCTTTTTGTTTTTTTTATTTATTTGCACCTGTTGCTTAGTGCAATGCCAAAGATTTTAGAGTTGTATCCATCGTAATCTGCCAGATCTTCTGCCTTCTTAATGTAGTTTCTGAGGTATTTTTCTTTTTTGTTCCCCTCCCCCTTTTTTTCTTATTTTCTTATGTTCGTTGTTAGCTAAAAACAGGCATTTAAGTAAGCGAACTAAATATTTATTAGTTATAGCAGCTGAACACAAAAATACAACACTATAAAAGCATGTTGCAGTGGTTACTAATACTGTTAAGGGCTTTTAGGAGGATTTGTTTATTTTTTGTTTAAGGTATCATCTCTAATAGGCCTGGATTTTGTATAACTTGATTTTCTCATTTTGGATCATGGTTATTGAACAAAATTTTACGTGGTAAAGTTTACAAGGATTCATGGTTTAAACAACATTGCCAAGATGTATCAAAAGAGTAGTTAGCTCTGAATTCCTGTCATTTGGTCAGTCCCAGTGTTTTTGGCCACTGCACAAGCCACTAATTGAAGTCAGCTCCAACAGAAGACTACAATTATATGTTTAGAAGGAAAGTAATACTTGGATGCAGTGACTGAAATTTAAGTTTGCAGAAGATATGCAAATATTTTGTATAGCTGTTGGGCTTAGACATTAGGGATGGGCAAGTATTCCCTTATTTGGATTAGATAATAATTGTGTTCAGAGGTCTTACCAAATACACTATCTTTAGATTTTTTTTTAAACATACAGTGGGTACACAGTGATGGGGATAAAATATTAACTATATTTGGCAGGGGAATGAGGGCAGCAGCATAAGAGCAGAGGAGAAAAAGGGAAATTAAGATTTTTTTTCTTTTATGGATGTTAATAACAGGACATGGCAAAAGGACAGGGATGGGGAGGTAGGGCCAGTACCGGCTCTAGGCACCAGCAAACCAAGCACATGGGCAGCACAATTCCAGGGGCCGCACTCCGGCCACCGTCGTCCCCCCCCCCCCCTTTTTTTTTTTTTTTGCTTCGTCAGTTGTGCTCTCAGAGGGGTTTTTTTGCTCGGGGCGGCAAAAAACCTAGAGCCGGCCCTGGGTAGGGCACAGCAAAAGGCAACTGAATAGGCAAAACGTTTGGCAGGTATGTATCAGGCATTGAGTGCATGCAGCTGCAACAGCATGAGGACAGGTAAAGAGAAGATCAGAACTGATTTTCTTCTATTTAAATTGTAATAAGTGTCTTTGTACCTTATGAAATTATCATAGCATTATTGATTAAGACAAGAATCACTCTTTACTGACCGTGGTAACTAACGAGGGACTCAAATTAATGAATGCCGGAAATCCATATGGAGATGCACTTGCTGTGTATTTATACATGACTGCTGGATTTAGTTATTATCCAGCTTTGAACACCAAATACATAACACTCCATTACAAAGATGTTATTCTGGGGCAGCAGGCTTTGGATTCTAACTTTTGATGTTGTTTTGGAACAAGAAATGGCAGTGGTTTTCTTAGCTAGAATATTCTCTTCTAGTAACTATTACAGATGAAATTCCCAAATATCTTACAGCTGAATATTTTGCAGTTGATTTACTGCTTCACTGAATATGGCTAGTATTTCTGCTATATGGCTGATTTATTATTTGGTTTGCCCAGCCCCTGTATCTCTACCATCTATTTATCATGATTCAGTATAATGCCAAGAGAATGAGTGACCTTTGCATTTTGTTGTGTGGCTAAAGTTTATTATGTGGTATAACACTGAAGTAAAGCAGCAGATCTTCTGCTTGATGGCTTTCTGTAGTACAGAAAGATTTAACCAGCAAAATTCTGATGATATTTAATGAATCATTTTTAGCCTGAAGGATACATATGCCAGCCAAGATTAAAAACATAACATGGAAATTGATTATTCCAGGTTCCCCCTCCACCCGAAGACAAAGTTTATTTGCCATTTCAAACAAATTGCAAATAAAGGTCATCACAGTAAAAAGCACAATAGTGATTTACATTTTCAAAGCATTATACATACATGAGTGCTCATAAAAAGCTCTGAGAGTTATATGGGAATAATCACTTTTGTACCTCAGTTTCCTAATTTATAAAATGGTGAAGTGATTGAACGATATGAGCTAAGAATTTAGAAGTTCCTGGCTCTGAGAGCTATGTTCCGTCCTGTAGACAATTCTGCCTCTCTTAATATATTACCATGTGAACAACAATTGGGTGTCACCTTATGAAAAAATGTATTTAATCTAAAACAGGGGATCTCAACTTGGGGTCACAAATGACCAGTACTTCCCATATTGCTAATTGGAGGAGGAGAGGCATATTTCAGCCAGCTGGGAAGGCAGTGGAGGTGTACCTGAATGATGTGCTATGAAAAATTGAGTCCTGCTATGGAAAGTGTTGAGAAGCACTAATTAAAAGCAGTAGCTTTCAACCTTTCCAGACAACTGTACCCCTTTCAGGAGTCTGTTTTATCTTGGATATCCCAAGTTTCACCTCACTTAAAAACTACTTGCTTACAAAATCAGACATAAAAATACAAAAGTGTCTCAGCACACTATTACTGAAAAATTGCTTACTTTCTCATTTTTACCATATGATTATAAAATAAATAAATTGGAATATAAATATTATACTTCCATTTCAGTCTATAATATATAGAGCAATATAACCAAGTCGTATGAAATTTTAGTTTGTACTGAGTTTGCTAATGCTTTTTATGTAACCTCTTGTAAAACTAGGCAAATATCTAGATGAGTTGATGTACCCCTGGAATACCTCTGCATACCCCCTGGGGTACGTGTACCCCTGGTTGAGAACCACTGATCAAGAGTTGTTTTATATGCTAAATTGGGAATTTCTAGATATGCTCTGCCTTTATATTTGTTTGTTTTATTGTCTGGATTTAGTCCCCAAGTGCTTGGGTGTTATGGATCATTTAAAGAGTGAGAATTTTTGTTTTTTTCTCAGCATACGATTTACAGTGGTTAGTGACCCTCCAGAAGATGAACAAGATCTTGAGTGTGAAGACATTGGCTTTGCTTACGTCAGTCTAACGGAGATTTTTCAGAAAGAAAAAGACATAATTGAGCAAGATATTGATGGTAAGTTTAGCAGAGTTCTTAGTTTTAAATTTTGACATCCGTTCATTTCAAAATTTTACTAGAGTTTTTCTTCTCTGCTCTGAGAGGTTTCATACTTAATTATTTAATTATTGTTATAATATTGAACCATACAGCATCACTTTAATAAATTGTCACAATTCATCTGCACATACAACTTATTCCTGAAAAGAAATAGTATTGCCTAAAACTTAAAGAACTTAATATAATTAGTATTATCTTCTAACTAAGAGTTACACAGTCCCTGGTTTGGAAAAAATCTGAACAGTATTACTAGTAAAGTGTTATTAGATTAATCAGTTTACAAAACCTGAGACTGGTAGGCCTAATTACTCACTAGTATATTTTTATCTTTTGTACAAGCAGAGTATTTCTTTAAATGCTAATAAAGCCTCTGAACTTATTAATTTTATATTCAACATTTTTGTCAATAATATCCTACTACAAATAGCTATCTATCCATTGTAGGCAATTATAGCATTTCTGTGGTGTCAAAGGGCCAAATGTTGGTTCTTTTTTGAGTGATTGCTCATGTCTATTCCACAATAGGTGTGTGTGCTCGTCACGTGCACCGGTGTCGGAAGTTTTTCCCTTAGCAGTACCCGTAGGGGAGCGCCCCAGCGATCCCTGGAGTGGCGCCTCCATGGCACGGTATAAGGGGTGCCACGTGCTCCCCCCCACCCTCAGTTCCTCCTTCACCTTAGAGCACAGGGCCTGGCGCCCTCGTCCGTCAGGGTGCACTTGGCGGCCATATCGGCCTTCCACCCACTGGTGCAGGGGCACATGGTATTCTTCCATGCCATGACTAGCCGATTTCTTAAGGATTGTCTCTTCCCATACGTTGGGCCCCCTGTCCCACCTGGGACCTGAACTTGGTGCTTGCCCAACTGACGGCCCCCCCATTTGAGCCGCTAGCTACGTGCTCCTGGTCGCACCTTTTGTGGAAGGGTAGCCTTCCTGGTAGCGATCACGTCGGCTAGGCGGGTCTCGGAACTCAGGGCCCTGACCTCCAAGCCCCCGTACATGGTGTTCCATAAGAATAAGATCCAGCTTCGCCCACATCCTTCGTTCCTCCTGAAGGTGGTCTCCGCCTACCACATGGGTCAGGACATTTTCCTGCTGGTCCTATACCTCTCTTTTAAAGTGTGTTGGCTAAATGTCAAGTTTTTAAACACCATTTAAGCACCCAGTGAAGACAAAGATGTCAATGTTTTAAAAAAGTGTTATCTGGACACGCTTCACCAGGTAAGGGGGAATAATGTCTTTGTCTACACTTGTCTACAGCATCCAAGAAGCCTGGAGTCAAAATCATATTGTGCTTCACCCAGACAACATCAACTTGTCATCTGTATATTAATATCTTAACTGCACAATTCAAGCCCCAATCATGCACACAGCTGGCTAGAACCTAGACAATTCACACTTCAAATCTGCTTGTGTACTAATGCATAGATAACAAGGGTCTGATTCTACTGCTACTGAAATTGATGGCAACACAGTCATTGACTTCAGCAAGAGCAGGATCAAACCCTAAATGTATACATTTCCTCGTGTGATATTTATTTACTATGAAAAATGAACAAACAGTTTGGGAAGGTATATAATAAATTCTGCTTTCTTAGCTTGAAAATTAAACCTTGCACCAATCATTATTGAGGTGGAATTTAAAGTATTCCTCCATCCTACTGTTGGAAGGTCTCAATCCTGTAAGGTGCAGAACACCATCTCCTCCCCCTCACTTCAGTTGGGTGGATAGTACTCAGCATCTTGCAGGATTGAGCACTAGAACTGACAGCTATTTTTTTAACCTTGTATGGGTGCCTTTTAATCTTCCCAAATGTGAAAGTGAAATTATTGTAACACAAAAACTAAATTAAATTGCTAATATTGTTGTCTGATGTTTTCTTTCTAGTTTTCGATTCACAAGATGATAGTGCAGTAATTGGAAAGCTCAAAGTAACAGTGGAGGCCCTCCATGCTCTGCGCTCAGTCTATGAGGAACACAAAGATGACTAGGAGGCATGAAAGAAAAGTGTGCCTACAGATGCTTCTTCTCCCAGTGTAAATACATGCTTGATAGCTCTTCGTAGATGAGATTTTTGTAATTACTACAGTATATTTAATGTATAATTTATATGAAAAGGATGCTTGATTTATAGTTGTAAAGTTTTGTATACTTTTCAGTCTGTTTGTTTTTATATTTCCCCCTAAGGCTAAGACTCCCTCCACAATGGACAACGTCTTGTAAATAATTAATACCTACATGATTGAATGATGTGCTTTATTTGCATTTTCAACATTTTTTCTTACATAAAACAGTAATAAAAATGCAAGTTGAATTTTTAATTTTTAATAAAAAAGCTTAAGCCTTAGAAAACTGATTAAAAATACTTTTATGTTATCCCTAATCACCCCACTAAATGCAATGCCTGTGATTAGCCTCATTAAGAATTTTATACTGTGAAGATTTTATTAGAAGCAATATATGAAAATTACTTGGATTAATGTGTTAATCTGCCTCTTTAAAATGCTAATATCCATTTTATGCACATTAAATCTCAGTATGCGTTTTCTTTGATGCATGCAGTTTCTATCAATTAAATATAAAGAATGAGGCTAGTCGCAAGACTTATTAAATTACTGCAAGCTTTTTTAAAAATAACTTTTGCCCTTCTACTAACATTATAAGTAGTTGTTTATGATTACCATGATTTGAAGGAGGGGGAGGGTGGACTCAATTTTCATATACAGTAAAAGAGATTTACAGTTTCAACCAACACCTATCAAAGCACAGAAAGAAAATATAAAAGAATCAATCAGATTCTGTTCCGCTTAGTTTGAGCTGTAGGGACAGGCAAGTGGTTTTTTGATCACTTTTAAAACTTACATCAAACACATACAATGATCCTTGTATCTGGATAACCAGTGGCTAGAAAGGAGCTTGGAAAGTTAATTTTCTAGCTTTTAACCAATCTCAATGAAAGATTTAATTGATATTTTTAATGGAGCTGTGAATCAATGCAGCAAAAGGATTGTCTCTGGAGAACTAGGATATAATGCATTTCATTTTTTAATTTACTTTATTTGTCATTTTCTTCAAAGGATTTTATAGGCTGTGGGTTTTCACTGTTTGCAAACAGACTATGTTTCTTCATAAGCATATGTAAAGTATTTAGAGAGATAAGTAATTTATTAAAATCTACCTAATTTGCCGTGATATATTAAATCTCTGCTTCAGTGATCACAGACCATTTCATTTAGAGAATTAGGCATTTGCTCTTTGTGTGATTAAACCTCTGGAAAATGAGTTCTTTACTCCTATTTGTGAACATTCAAAGCCTGCTAATGGCAAGAAGATGGAATAGATTATGAGACAATTCATTACAGTTCAACAGCAAAAAAAAAAAGCAGCTATAATGCAAAAAAGCAAGTTTGAATATCTGCATACAGTTTGAACCATCTGTGCTCTAATCGTGTTAATAATGCCTCTTCGTCTTTAGGAGGCTTTGAAATGACATCCATACAGTATTAATTTGTTGATGTACATTATGAGGCCAATGGAATATATTCTGACCAAAGATATCTCTAAATTCTACCATGAATTGATGGATGCCTCCATTTAAGGGCCTACCATCTACAGGAGCAGTATTGCTCTCATCCAGACTTTGTAAATCCTCATAATTCAATCCTCTGGAACATTCTGGAGACCGCAGGCATTTGCATTCCTAAACTCCTCCATTCCTTGTAAACAGCCATATGTATGTTTGTCACTTGGGCTGGCTCTTAGCTCATCGTTTTGGACACTATTTCTAGCTTTCTTTGGCACTGTGCATCTGTATTGTCATTAAGACGGTTGTTATGTATTTTGGTAATTTAAAACAGCTAGATTCAACACTGAGATTAACCAAGTGGCTTTTCAGAAATTTAGTTGTGGTATTCTACCAGGAGGTTCATATTATTATTCCGATACTTGCAACCCAAACTAAATATCTTCCACATAAACAAAGAAGTGAGTTGTATTGATTTTTTGTGACTGTTTACTGAGTTACAGAACTATTATTAATGCTTATTTTCTTCTGAAGTAAACCATGTGGTAAAATTAGAAAATCAACCATATTCATCTTACATGTTCATCAACCATGTTCATGTTACATTTACAGTAACACCCTTAACATTTAATCTTCACCATCTAAAGTTGGAAACTGAGGCTAAGCTACCAAATTCATTACACATCGCTCTCTATGGTAAATTACTGCAGTATATTGTGGTTGATATTTGGTTACATCATGGTAACCATTCTCAGTGACGCCGACATTAACATGTATAATATGCTTCAGGTTCTTAACAATATTTCATTGTAAAACTGACTATTTTCTAGTTTCTGATTTAAAAAAAAATTATCCCAATTTCTTTTCATATTGTTACTAGTAAGACATGTTATTTAGTGTGGATTTTCCCAGCAAATGAACTGGACAATATTACATCTTGTGTAGTTTTTTTTCCTCCTGCAGTAAGTAGTTTGTATTTCCAACCTGCTCTTAATCCTGGTTCCAAATTGTAACTAGTGCAGGAAAAGTAACACAAAGAGGTAGATATAGAAACTGCAATGGTATCATTAATATGTGCATAGATAGCTGTGAGCAGCCTGAAAAAAGTCCCCTTCTGCAAACGGTTCCATCTATTGCAAATACTTTTGTCTAGACTAAAAC
This sequence comes from Trachemys scripta elegans, assembly GCF_013100865.1. Lineage (NCBI taxonomy): Eukaryota > Metazoa > Chordata > Testudines > Emydidae > Trachemys > Trachemys scripta. The sequence continues at coordinate 31,042,332 of NC_048310.1, read as the reverse complement.
AAAACTGTTTTTTAATGTACTGGCAAACACATTTTAAGTAAGTGCTGCTTTAAAAAACATGTTAAACTCTCTACTGGACGCTAACACATTTTTAACAGTACTTAATTTAAACATATTAGCTTTTATATTTTTAAAAAAAAAATTTTCCTGGTCTAGACAAGGCCATAGAAATGGATAAATTGTTTAGGGATGTGTACAAAGAGGTCATGGATAAGTTGGGTTGGGCATGTACAGTCAAACCATACTCGCGTACCTCCTTTGCTGTGCCATATTATACCCCTCTGCTTTACTTGTTATGGCCTGCATGGCATGCTCCTTGTAACTACAGTGAAATCAGAATTGCAGAAGGTTTCCTTTGCTGTGCACTACAACAACTGCGCTGCTGTTCCTGCAGGCTTTCTGGTGTTTGTGTCGGTTTGCACAGGTAAGCCAAAGTTAGGCACAAAGTGTTCCAATTTTTGTCTACTATTCCCTCTCATATAAATGGTCAGGTAACTCAGGAATAGAACACTTAGGTACAAAATACCCCATGCATCTAGACAGTAATCATGTGAATTCAGTTAGTCAATTATGCTATATGAAGAATCACCACTTATTTTATTGTGCATTTATACTATTATATGTGACTCATGAAATTATCTGTGTTGAGAAGAGTTTGAGGTTTCCTAAACTTGACTTCAATAGCACTTTTACAACCAAAGACAATATTATTAGTATAAATATTTTTGGTTATAAAACATTTTGTTTTCAGTGTACAATAGCACATTTGCATAGTATCACAAAAATACAAAGGATAAGTAGGCCAAACAATAGCTGTTGCATTCAGTTTTCTCAGTTTGTATTAGAACTGATCACTGTGTACAAATTCAAATCCTCCTATAATCGTGCCACATATATTAATATGTTTAAAGGCAAGAAAAACTTCATTTTTTGTATACAGTTGGGTATTCAGATTTGTATGCAGGAGTATGATAAGATTTCAAACCAATTTTTTGTGTGTTCCATAAAGGGACAAATATTTACAATTAGTTTTACTTTTTGAATTGGTCATTCAGACTTTAGGCATTAATAATTAGAACTAAGCCCCAATCCTGCAACTGTGCATGGATGGATTGCATTGCCTGAGCAGAATCTCACTGAATCGCTGCAGATGTCTCTGTATCATTACTGCAGAGTAGGAACCACAGTCAGTTCAAAGACTTGTTGTTGGTTTTTTAAGTTTACTTTTGACAAGGTATGCTAAAGGTATTACACTGCTTTTGTTCATTTATTTTTGACATTGCTGATTAACTCATGGAATAATTATACATGCATTTTTGAAAGCAGGTAAGATAAATGTTTGACTTCAACAGAGTTATTACGCAAAGGAAGAATTTGGCCTTCTATATTGTATCCCTTAATACTGAGTAATTTTACCTGTTTATAGGCTGAGAAAGAAATAGTAAACTAAAGATACTCTTAAAAGAGATACAATAAAGAATGAACTGAAATGACATGTCTTTTTTAACAAATAAGTGAACTTTTTAATAATTACAAATTAGTGTAATTCATTGAGGGCTTGATCCTGCAAGAGGCTGAGGAATGTGACCCATATAAGTGATTCAGACAGGGCCACCCGGGGGGGGAGGGGCAAGTGGGGCAATATGCCCTGGGCCCCTCAGGGGCCCCCACGAGAATATAGTATTTTATAGTATTGCGACTTTTTTTTAGGGAAGGCGCCCCTGAAATTGCTTTGCCCCAGGCCCCCTGAATCCTCTGGGCAGCCCTGGATTCAGATAAAGTCAATGGGACTACTCACATACTTAGTTAACTATATGCTTAAGGACAAATCTTAGATTCTTCGGACTCTATAAGAAATTTGTCATTGACTGAAATGGAATAAGAATTTAACCCTACGGTCTTTCCTAAATCAGCGTCAAAGTGCTCAGCACCCCTAGCAGGATGGAGTAGTAACTTAATGTCAATGGGTTTTAGTTACAAAACATCTGTTTCTAAATCATTAGCACCCAGTTTGGAACATTTTGTCTGAAGAGGTAAAGAGGTGGCTTAAGAACTCTGAAAACTGGGATAATGGAAATGCTTACAGACTCTTAATTGAAGTAGCTCTACCATGTTATGGCATAATACTATGTTAATGTACAGTTAACAGTTAATTTAACATTGATTCAGCCACTTAACATTTTGTACAGAAATATAAATGATGGGAGGCATTTTAGTGTTGATTTACATGTTTTACTGCTCACTGTAGTAATGGTGTCAAATTTCCATCCACTCTCTTGTGAAACAATTGACAAAAAATAGCTACAGTGTTTTATGGTTAGCAATGTGGTTTATTCAGGTTTTTTTTTTTTTAGACTTTCAGTAATAACACATTTTCCAGTTTACTGCTGCTTTACTTGCATACAGTATTTATTTGGTTGGGGGATGAGGATTTAAGAGTAAGAAAGGAACCAGATTAATCAACTAAAAAAAAGCCCAAGAGAAAATTTATGCTCTTCATGTCCTTCATTCATTATTGTTAATGCAGGAATATTTGAAATTATGAGCTGTGAGCTTGGAACCTCTGCACACACCCATGTCCTCATAACAAAATGCAAATTACTGAGTAATCAGACAGCAATAGCTGTAACAACACAACACAGGCTTGCATGTGTTCTAACAATCTGATTAACATTTTTGTGGATTTGAAAAATATATATTATATTTAGTCAAACTGGCATCTTTGGTGAATGCAAAATAATTTCCTTATGCATTAATGCAACAGGAAGTGAATTGTGTCTGTGAAAGACTACCAGGAAAAATGTGGTCTTTCTAAAAAAAAAAAAAAAAAAAAAAAAAATCAACAAAATGAAGTTTTTTCTATGTTAATACCAGTCAATCAATGATTAGTCTGTTTATTCATTCCTAAATATAATAAAGCATCCATAGCTGAAGGCCCTTTGCTTCCATGACAGAGAAGAACTAAAAACAGGATTTATCATACATAAGGCAATTTGCCCAATGCGATCAAAGAACTTGCATAAACTCCACATAAGACACTACAAATGGAAAGGGGAACAAATAAAGGTAATAAAACGCACGGTAGCTAGCAGTCTTTCTACATTTTAAAATATTTTTAATAGTTTTTCTAGTACAGTCAATTACATTAGCATACCAAAAGTAGCCCCATTTGGAACTTATTTCTGGTGGGTTTGGTCATGTCTATGCCCTAATTTGCCTGTGTTTCTTATTTTAAAACACACAAGTTCAGCAAATTATGCTAATGATGTCTTTTTTTTTTTTTTAAAGTAAATGTAACTGGAGCAAGAACATACATTCTTAATATATTGCAACCCACCTATATTCATTTAAACCAAAATCAGATAGTGTAAATAAATAGTAATATTTATTTTAGAGTGAAATTCCCACTCATATCCTACCCAAAGGCTAACTAATAGGGCACTGTGCAGAAAACTCCATAGGGGTAGTGAGGGAATGAAATGTACACATCCTATCACCTGCATGTAGGTTAAGGATCTGCAACACAGACCCTTTATGGCCACTGTCAGCTCCTACAAATAGGTTCTCCGCCGCTGGTTCTGCATACTTGAGAATCCCATTCCCTTCCCTAGTTCCTTCCTTCCCTTAATGCACGGGCCTGTTCAGGCCTATCATAGAGACCCCCTCTGCAGTGTACAGGGGTCAGAACTCCCCTGAATGAGCTCACCATCTTCGATAGTCCCTTCGCACAATCCCACCACAGAGGTCTTCCTACTTGGGGGTCATTTCACCTTTAGAAACCAACTGATGAGAGAGATGTGTGAAACATTGATAACTGCTTGGATTATGATGCTGTGAACTAAAAAATCTCGTATTTGCCACACACTTTAGCTGACTGAAAATCCTCATCCCATCACACCCATAACTATGATTTTGTTTTCTCCTGGATGTTGGATGGCTGTTGGAATTCTGAGGAAATATGAGCACATTTTACCTGTTTCAGGAGTGAACAAATGGCCTGTTTTTGTACCTTTGCTAAGACATGTCCTGTGATGCAAATCTTCAAAAATTTTCTCAATACTTTTAAATCCAGCACTTTGTGATATACCTGGCATGAGAACCATTGATTCCAAGGGATTTAAAGGGCAGTGAGAAGACCTGAATGCTTAATTTAAAAAAAAAAAAAAAAAAAGTTGAGAAATTTGTCCAGGGATTATAAATGGCACATGTTCCTGTTTCCCTCATTGCTAAGTAAAGTGCTGATCTGGACCAAGCTGTACATCCTATGGGGTATTCTGAACTCTGAGGCTTTTGTGGAAATAAATGAGAGATGAATAGATTGTGCCATTGCATGGAGGCAACACTTATGGCTTCACATTTTATGTTTAAGGAACCAAGGTCTTGTTAATGATGGAAGGGGAGAGACGGATCTTGTCACATTACGTGGTGTTAAAAGCCAGTCATATACAACACGGTGCCAGATGTGGGAGAGATGGAAGGGGATGCTGCCTCCCCAGTGCCTCCTTGCAACTTCCTTGGGTTCAGTTCCTAGCACTGAGTAGGGTCTTTTCCCCCTTCTTTCTGGAAAACGCTGCACTTCCCATCTGCCTCCAGCAGGGGCGGCCTGTGTGCAGCCAGCAGCAGAATGCTTGTTGTCTTTTCTCTGCTGGGTGCCAAGAGCAGCCGTCTGCCTCCTGTCAGGCACGTGAGGCTAGCCCTGGGGGGAGGGGTGCACCCCTGGGGTTGTGGGAGGCAGAATGGCTGGAGGTGGCAGAGAGGGTTTGAGTGGCTGGGGGGACGGAAGCCTGGCCAGGTCCTCGGAGCACTGGAGCTTTCTGGGCAGACTGGGCGGGGGAGGGCGGCAGTGGGGACCTTACAGAGTGGGCATGGGGAGACACTAAGGGTCTGTCGACGCTCCCCGCGACTACGCCCAGGTCTGTGGGACCCAGGCATGCGGGACTCGGTGCTCCCCAGCCCGTGCTTGAGCGTTCACACTGCGTTGTAAGCAAGGGCTGACCGATGCTGGACCCAGGTCTCACAACGGGGCCGACATGCCCGTTCTGTGCTGCGCACACCGCCTGACTTCGGTCTGCATCCACACTGCAAAACCACAGGGCTTGGGCCCAGGTCTCAGCGGGACTTGGCCTCTGCCCCTCCCTCCCCCCAGCAGGGTCCTAGCCCACAGGTCCTGAGTCAGACTGATTTGTGTGCAAATGAAAGGGGGGTTTAGTCACAAACCTGAATCAGGCCTCGGCTTAGAGTGCCATGTAGACGTATTCTTTGAGAGCCCAGGGAGGGGAGGCAGGACAGAGGTAGGGTGGCCAGCTGTCTGGTTTTCTACTGGAACCGCCCGGTCGAAAAGGGACCCTGGCAGCTCTGATCAGCACCCCGACCAGGCTGCTAAAAGTCCAGTCGGCAGCGCAGTGGGGCTAAGGCAGGCTCCCTGGCTACCGTGGCTCTGTACGGCTCTTGGAAACAGCAGCATAAGCAAGGCTCATACACGTAGGAGCAGTCGGGGCTCCGCATGCTGCACCCGCCCCAAGCATCACCCCTGCAGTTCCCATTGGCCGCAGCGTAGGAGCTGGAAGGGGGTCATGCTGCTGCTTCCAGGAGCTGCCTGAGGTAAGCATCACCCAACCCTTCATCCCTAGCCCCACCCCAAAGCCCGCATCCCCAGCCAGAGCCCTCACCCTCACCGCACCCCAACTCCTTGCCCCAGCCCAGAGCGCCCTCCCACATGCCGAACTGCTCAGCCCCAGCCCAGCCCCACACCAGAGCCCTCACCCCAACCAGGTGAAAATGAGAGAGTGAGTGAGGGTGGGGAGAGCGAACAACAAAGGGTGGGGGGTGGAGCGAGCAGGAGTGGGGTCACAGAGTAGGGATGGGGTCGGGGGTGCTCCATTTTGTGCAAGTAGAAAGTTGGCAACCCTAGACAGAAGTGGAATGAGAGGTGGTAGAAGAAAGATCCTGGGATGAGGATAGAGAGAGAGAGAGAAAGGTAGGAAGAGATTGGGGCTAGAGCGATAGGAAAGGGATGAAGAAGGTAGAGAGTAGAAGAGGTAGAGAAGAAAAGTTAATGAGAGGGAAAAGAGAGAGAGGCAATAATGGAAGGAATGGAAAGGTTGGGTGGAGAGTGGGCTAAGAAAAAGCAAGGTGGGTGGCAAATTAATCTGCACTGCTCAATAGAGAGTTTGATGCCGAAACACACACATCCTGTCCTTGCTCTTAAATCACAGTAGGCAGCAGGAGGCATGGTTCTTTAGGCCGAGGGTGGGCTGGAGAGCCTTGCTGACAGAGATGAGAGTTGGCACTACACTCCTGGCTGTGAATGGAAGGGAAGCCCCAGTGTTGCTACATATGGAGCAAGGAATATGCTGCTTTGTTGTTATGTTGTTTGTTTTTCATGCTATTGAGTCTGGGTTTTTTTGAATATTTTTAACACCATTTTTTGGTGCCACTGTGGTTTTGTGCATGTTTATTGGTATTCTAACAGAAACAAGCCTGCAATCTGAAGGTTTTGCTAATGTAGAATTCCAGTTAACTATCAGCAAGATTCTTAATAATGAAATTCTTAAAGATTCTACACTTGGATGATGGGAGGGTCTGAACATGCTTTTTATTAGTCTGCATAAAATATCAGAGCCCAGTAAAATTCATAAGGTTTAGAAGTTCAGATAAGTATAAATTAACCTGTTTGGTCTCAACATTGGATTAGAATTCTCCCAGTACTCTCACTTTCCACAGGGTGGAACAGGTTTAATTCAATTATTTAAATCACTTGATTTTCTACCACTGATTTTAAATCTAGCCAAGACATTGTAAAACTGATTTGAAAGTTTATGCTATTGAAAATTTAGATACTACTAATAGGATATCTTACCAATTTTCTAAACTACCGTATTATAGGCAAAAAAAAATATTGAAAATTAAGGCCCTGATTCTGCAAACACTCAAGCAGGTACATAACTTTACTCATTTGAATAGTCCTACTGACTTCAGTGGGAGTACCTGTGATTAAGGTTAAGTATGTGCATAAGTGTTTCCAGCAGCAACAATTGCTAATATTTTTTAATAACAACTTTTCTCTCAGCGGTATAAAATCTTTATCTCTTCAAAATTAAGATACATAAGTACTATCAATTAAAATGCATTTATCCTAGTACATTAACAAAATTATTGAAAATCTTTTTATATACACACAGGCCAAGATTTTCAAAACTTGTCATATTTAAGTACCTACATATCTTAGAAACACAAGCCCCAGTGACTTAGAAACTGGAAGCCCTGATGGAGGGTATAGCTTGGCTGAAGCATTTTACCTTTCTTCACTTGTGGAAGTAGACTATGTTGGAAGGTAGTTTGGTTGCACATACAGCATGGCCTATTTGCTTATCAATTTTGTGTTGTTCTCACAACAAGAATGTTAATGAGGCACTAGCCTTGTATTTTTGTTTTTGTTTTTTTTTTAGCATAGATGAGCATTTTAAGTGTGAAAGTTCTCAGTAGAAAAACATCCCTATGTGAAATCTGAAATTATACTAACAATTAGGAAACTAATTGAAGAAACAAGAACAAATAGCCACTTTAGCCATTTAAGAAAATTAAAAGCTGCCAGTATGTCAAATTTCAGAGTAGCAGCTGTGTTAGTCTGTATCCACAAAAAGAACAGGAGTACTTGTGGCACTTTAGAGACTAACAAATTCATTTGAGCATAAGCTTTCGTGGGCTACAGCCCACTTTTTCTGTTATGCCAGATAAATAAATAAATAAAAATGTGGTTGCTCTTTTTTTTTTAAATAATGATTTTCAGGCACCCTGACTCCCAATGACGTTTCCATTACTTCCTGGTATCAGCCAAGTTAGACAGAGGGGAAGACATTTTGATGCCATTGAAGTCAATGGCAAAACTCCCATTGTTTTAGCAGGGCCAGGATTTTACCTTTAGTGAGCCTTGCTTTAGCCAAGCATGTCTGGCCTTCTCTAAAATGCTAGAAGTACAGTAGGTTAAATTCATCACTGGCATAAGCTGGTAGAATTTCACTAAAGTGTGTGGTGTTGCACCCATAATTGTCGTGAATGTGGCTTATTTTTCACTTAATTAAATCAGATTAATTTGTTCCTTTATTTAATTTGACTGAAACTTAAGAAACCAAATAATTTCATACATAGGTCATGCTTAAAAGCTTGTCAGTTCACTTAGATAACTAAACGTTCTCTCAATGTTTTCAGTATTTCCTAGGTATTACTCATACTAGTTATAGGAAAGGGTAAGGAATATTGCAAACACTGATTAATCAAACTTATCTAGTCATCCAAAGGAACGCAAACCCATAATTCCCTTCTGTATCTCATAGGCAATTTAGGAAAGGGATAGATAAGAAGACAGAAAATATCATTATGTCACTATATAAATGCATAGTATACTGACACCTTGAATACTGTGTGCAGTTGTGATCACCCTATCTCAAAAAAGATATGTTAGAATTGGAAAAGGTACAAAGAAGGGCAACAAAAATGGGGGCTGATACAGCTTGCATATTTGGAGAGATTGAAAAGACTGTGACTTTTCAACTTGGAAAAGAAACAACTAAGGGGGAATGTGATAGAGGTCTATAAAATCATGAATGGTGTGGAGAAAGATAATAAGTTAGTGTTTTTTACCCCTTCACATAACACAAGAACCACATAATACCCAATGAAATTAATAGGCAGCAGATTTAAAACAAACAAAAGGAAGTACTACTTCACACAACCCACGGTCAACCTGTGGAACTTTTTGCCAGGGGATGTTGTGAAGGCCAAAACTATAATTGGGTTTAAAAAAAAAACTAGATAAGTTAATGGAGGGTAAGTCCATCAATGGCTATTAGCCAAAATGGTCCAGGATGCAACCCCATGCTCTGGGTGTCCTAAGCCTCTAACTGCCAGAAGCAGGGATTGGACGACAGGGGATGGATCATTTGATCATTTCTCTGTTCTGTTCATTCCCTCTGAAGCACCTGGCATTGATCACTGTTGGAAGACAGAATATTGGACTAGATGAACCATTGATCTGACCCAGTATGACCATTTTTATGGGCTCTTTATGTTCTCTGTCAATAATTTTTCCTTTGTTTTGCTCAGAACAGAAAGGAACAGGTGATGCACATTCTAGAAGAGAGAAGAACAGTGAAAATTTACGTTAATAGAACTGACCATTTCCAGAAAACATCTTCAATTGTTTCCTTTCATGATAAAATAATGAGCTCTCATGTATTGAAATCCTCCATAGCTAGATGGATCAAAGGCTGTATTACCAGTGTTTATTCAGCCATAGATAAAGCTCTTTCAGAAGAGATCAGAGCCCACACATTATGTTTCACACTGGTATGAAACATTGTTGTCCACCACACAGGAAATCATCTGCCCCTTTGTCATCCATCATCACGTTCATGGTGTTTTTCCAGTTTGATAGTCATATCTTTGCAGATCATGCTTCGGAACTGCCCTATAATGGGTCCGTGCTACTTTTTAATTTTAGTGATGGGAGAACATTCTCCTTTCAGTCCTACCTTATCTCCTCCTCTCTGTTCATCTCTCGTATGTAATTATGTGGCCCACGTTACTGTAATATCTGAGCATCTTACAGTCTTTAATGTATTTTATCCTCACAATACTCCTGTGAAATAGGGAAGTGCTAACATCTCTGAGGCATAAAGAGACTAAGTGACTTGCCCAAGTAAGACTGTGGCAGAGCAAGGATCTGAATCTAGGTTTCCTGATTCCTAGGCTAGTACCCTAATGACTGGATCATCCTCCCTCCCTCCCTCCTGACTTTTCCTTATTGTTTGTTAGGTACCAAAAGTCTCAGATATGAAGAGTAGCCAGGCTGCACAATGGGAAATTTGTTCCCTGAATGATTCTCTGTCTAGAACTCATCTTTTCCCCATTCATCCCCAACCAATAGAGTTTCTTTAGGTATTTCCATGGTGGCCTTTGAGTCAATGCATATACTTAATAAGGTGTGTTACTGTTAAGAAATTCATATTTAACCAACTAATAGGAATGTAGAGTTTCTATACAACTTTGGAAGTACTTGTCTGGCTCCAGGGCAGAGAAAGGTCAGGGCCAAGCCCCAGATCTGACTTGCTTCTAAGGTTTGAAGGAAATGATGTTCAGCCCTAATATCTCAGAGTGGGCAGATGGTCAGTCCCTGAAAGAAAATAATCAACTAACAATTTTTTCACTTACAGGGCTAAACTGGACTTTCGATTTCATGACAGAGCAGCACTACACCTCTCCAGACAAAAAAAATCATTGACTACACAAATGATGGTATAAGGTAGTTATATCTTTTTCTAGTTTTGACCCAGTTGTTAGTATTTGCTAAAATTGGATTTGGTCACATTCAGACACTACTTAAAAAGTGAATTTATTTTCTTTTCATTGTGATGATTCTGATGGTTTTGGTTTTAAATTACTCTGTCAATATCCATCACACTTGTACTCATTGAATATTTACATGTAAATGTAGGTCACAATGCAGGAACTGCTACAGAGTGTTCCACATCCACTAATCCTTGTTTTTTATGTAAAATGCTCTAGTTGTGGAAAAAAAAATACAGTTGAGACTGTGCTAACTGCAACAGGAGTTTTAGGTTTTATGGGTATAATTTAGACCGTAATCTGATCCTATATTTTAGGACATAGGGAGAGCCATAGTTAAGTTGTTTTTTAATTGGTTTGTTTTGGTGATTTTTATTGCATAGGCAAATGAATTGCAGCAGAGAAGTGATGTAAGTCAGGCTTGTGCATTCCTCCAGGAGCATATAGTTATGGTTCAATTTAAAAGCTAGAGGCCGGGGGGGTCTGCAGGGAGATTCTGTTGAAATGTTCACTGGCCCTTCATTGTAGCTACAGTAGCAGATATACAGATTTGTATTTGTTGCACTTCAAAAGTTTCAGGGATGTTTCAGATAAACATCTTAAAGCTGTTGTGCTAGAAACTGGTCTGTAAATATAATCAGAACGGTTTCTCTTGGGTCAAGGAGGTGTGGGATTGGGAGTTCATAGTTCACCTCATAGATATTTAAGCCAGAAAGGACCATTACAATCTTCTAGTCTGATCTTCTGCGTAATACAGGCCATAGAATTTTACCCACTGGTTCCTGCTTTAAGCCTATAACTTCTGGTTGAACTAGTGGAAAGGAGAGTCTTGTAACACTGTTGAGTGCGTCTGTGCAACCCGTTTTTCTGCTTCAATCTGAGTTTTGCATTCAAGGGTATCCCAAAATTAAGTTGAACGTGCCAAGTTTTACTTGGTTTTGGCTCAAAGTCACTGAGATTTACGTGACTTTCATTTGAAACCATGATTTGGCCCAGATTTGTTAAAACTCATCCTAGGAATAGTCATCACCCTCTGTGAATGTTTCAGCAAACCTGACTCTAGTTTGAGGTTCATAATTACCTGGTTTGTGATTTAATTACAGACATTTGCACTGTTCTAATTGGAAGTCTTTAGAGTGAAAATAGCTGCAATAATAACCCCCTGGTCGCCCACCAGTCCCCTTCTCCCCCTCCCCCCCAAAAAAAGATGTTGCCATTTTACCAGTGAATTGTAAATTTAAAGGCAGTGCTATAAAATCCCATAATCTTGAAAATATAAATATACACCAAGGGACAGCACTAAAACTGTTTGGAAAATATATTATTTCATGTCCTGATCCTGTACCCATTGAAGTTAATGGCAAAACTTTCCTTTTCTTCGGTGATGTAGGATCTAGCTCCAAGTGCACAGTATCATACAGACCTTACATCCTATTATGGGTAACTATAGTCATTCTCATATGCAAATCTCATATTAATGAAGGAGAAAAGATTACCAGGTATATTCACTCTGAGGGGTCTTTTCCTGTTCTGTTTTTGTAGAGTCTTAAACTGCAAATTTTAGAACTCACTCCTCCAAGGGGGAATTGCTTATCAAAATGTAAATGTGTAACTTTTTTTTTTTTTTTTTTTTTTTTTGAGTGAAACCAGTTTCAAACAAATCCTGTAACAGTCAACTGCAGGGATGTAAATTTCCTTCTCCTTCATTTCTAAAAGGGTTTTAGATTCCAGTTTCTTTGTTTGTCTTAGGTTACTTTTTTCTTATATTTAAACCACTTATTCCCTCAGCACATGCCTGGATAACAAAACATGAGTTTAAAAATGAAACCTTACATTTACCTTGTCGTCATAGACCACACAATGAGCTTGGTAAATACTGTAAATTACCTCATTTCATTATTTATTGTTATATTCTATATCAGTGCATAAAATATGACTTGTGGGGAAAAATTGCCCCCTACTGTCCTTGTATGACATGTACATACAAACTATTTTATTTTAAAACTTAAGAGACTCAATCATTTTGATTAACGTTAGATCCATATTTTAGAAATAATGTACTTTGCAATGTCTCAGTAGGGATATTTGGGGAAGAAATGCATTCAATTCAGAACAGGAAAATAGACTTGACTCTCTTTAGAAATCTTGTCAACAATGGAATTTTTAACCATGGAGTAGCTGCATCACTACACTTCCCTAACGCAGATGTGCTGAACGGGTGTAAACCATGACTTGTGCTGGTGACGTTTCCCTAGGCCCAGAGAACATGTTAAGGCCAGTGATTAGTTCTCAAGTGATGTACGTACGATAATAGCTATCAGTTTGGCTCATCTAGACTTGCACTTGAGTTTGCAGGGATGACATTTAGTAAAAACATCTTTTAATTAGCAAAGGGAACAAAGTTGAAATGGAATCATTGAGGGGCAATAAATTTAAACTCACAATGTTATTTTTATAGTCACTTTTCAGCACAGAACTTCACTTTAATATGGTCAGTTTTTATTGTTTAATTAAGGCCTTGTCTGCATTGGGTTTTTAGGCACCGCTGTAGCTACACTGATGCAACCCCCTATAGTAGACTTGCTGGTGTACACTGTGATTTACACTTATGCAAGTATCAGGGGGTAGCCGTGTTAGTCTGTATCTACAAAAACAACAAGGAGTCTGGTGGCACCTTAAAGACTAACAGATTTATTAGGGCATAAGCTTTCGTGAGTAAAAACCTCACTTCTTCGGATGCACCACTTCGGATACACTTATGCAGTTTACCCTGCATGGGCTGTGGGGCTGAGGTAAGCTCACATAAGCTGCACGAATGTAAATAATGGTTATACTAGTACAGTATGTCTACTCTGGGTGTTTGTACCCATGGAGCTACAGCAGTGCCCGAAACATCAATTCTGACACGGCTTTAATTAATAGTAATTATTTTTCAGCTTATTTATTATGACAGAAATTCCAGATTTGTCAATCTGAATGACTCTCTGACTAGAGAACTAGTGAAATTTTGACATCACATAAGACAAGAGATGGAAGACTGATTGATTGAAAAGGAAAGTGAATTTTAGATAGGCTGTGCAATAAGGATGTGACGCACAGAAATGCTTGTGGAAGATTGATCCTTATTTCTTGGCCTAGTCTCGTATTAGGATTACAAAAGTTTAATACTCTGTCACCTGCCAGAGAATCAGTATCAATAAACTATGGTGGTGGTTATTATGGCCCCCTAAAGAGTTTTGATTTTTTTAACACTTATTTAATTGCAGTGTCTAATGAACACCTGGGAAAAAGGGTATCTTTGTTATAAATTTTGTCGCCCCTTCAGTTGAAGTATGAGAGTTCATAATCCATGTTTTAGAAATCCCTAAGAAGATCTCCTGGAAGGACCAGACTTGAAATTCCTGATTGTATGTAGGATGTTTTTAAGAAAATATTCCTGGCCTTCTTTATTACACCATAAAGAAATAAAAAAAGGACACAACTCAATTTAAAAAAATGTTTCCGTATTACCTTAAAGTTGACTTTTTGTTCTATAAATCAGTAAGAGATACTTCAGCTTAATTATGTTTGGATACTTCATGAGAAATGTCATTATCACAAACAAGCTGCACATTTGCAAACCATTAAATGAATACGAACCTTAAAGGCTGATAAGATAAACTTCTAAGAAGTTTGTAAAGTGTTATCATGAGTCAGAAAGTCAGTATATGTTCTTATTTGTACTACACAAATTGTACTTGAAATAGCTACAATGATAACAAAACAATTGCCCATGTTTATGTTTTCGAGTTATATGTCTATGGGAGCAATTTGCATGTAGGGATCTTGAATTGTTCAGCAGTCATGCCATGCACAACATTCCCAACAAATTACAATTGATACCAAATTATTGTTTTTACCAACTTTAAAATACTGTTCTTTCTGTTGGGTATTTTTAATAAAATAACAAATAATAATAATAATCAATAATAATCTAATTGTGCATTTATAATAGCACTCTAAAGCCTTCAATAAACTATGCAGTAAACAGGGAGATTTTGAAAGGAGCAAGTGTTAGGTAGGCCAAAACTCCTATAAAAGGTCAATGGGAGTTGGACACACAATTCCCATTTTGTGCCCATATTCATAGTAATCATGTCACATACAAGGGCACTGAAGCAACTTCTGAGATGAGATATGGCAATAGGAGGGGGCACTGCAACACTACACAACATGGAATGTTGGACAGAGTGATAAAAAATGCTCATCCCAATGGAAACTGCAGAGGAAATGTGGGTAGATAGACAGTAATAGATAGAGCTATACAAAAAAATCAGCTGCAACTACAAAAGTATATAGTCTTGTGTCAGATTCAGTCTGTTTATGAGACTCAGTCCAAACTCACAAAAATTCAGCAAACATGGTCTCAGGTTGTTCACATACCTGGGAAGCCAGTGCACCTCATTTCTCCACAGACAGCCATCATTGCAACCTACTTAAACTTGCCCAGCCCACAGGAAGCTCTATTTTCTTTCCTTAAATATCTTTGTGAGGATTCCGAGGCCTTGGTGGGGGTTGACATAGGGAGATGCCAACCATGAATGGTTTCTCTTGAAGGTTCAAGTTGATTGAAACTGAGCCTAAATTCAAACCTATGGAGTTGTTTTTCTTTCAACCCCATGAGCTAACCTGTGGAGTTCAATTCACAAATCAAACCCTAAAGGGTTTACACAGTCCTTGTAATTAATCAGTATGGAATTTGGCCAAGAAAACAAGTGTAACATCTCTTGTATGTTAAACAACAACAAAAAGTGTCATGGAATTCTTAGATACCAGAAGTGGTATTAACATATAACATACAGCACAGACAGTATCCCTAGTTTTCTGGCTTAATTGAGAGGCAGCACACCGCTAAAGACAGAAAAGACAAAAAGGTAATAATAAATTTTATTAAGAAAGCTGGGGCCCATTATGTGTCAGCTGCAAGGAAAGCAAATATTCTATTTGAATCACTTAGGTTCTTTTCCATAGATTTCTTAACATGGTAGTGGCTGTGAACTGTACTCAATGCAAACAAAGTCTCCTTGGGAAGATTATAAACATAGAATATACATATTTGCATTAAATAAAAAAGAGACTCCATGTATGAATTCCAAGACTGGATCAAACCAGGATTCCCTTTGGTCCAGTATCCTATCTCGAACAATGGCTAATAGCCGGGGACAAAAATAATGCAGTAGGCAGTTACAGGATTATCTGCTCCGAGGGGAAATTTCCTCCTAAACCTCAAATAGGTAGAGGTTGGCTAAAACCCTGAAGCAGTAGGCTTATATCCCTTCCAAAGTTCTTATTCGTTTTATTTTTTAATTATTGTTTAACTGAAGATTCTTGCTATCTATGTAAATGTCTAATTTTTTCTAATCCAACTGAGCTCTAGGCCTCTACCATACCTTGTGTCAGTGAGTTTCACAGTCAAATTGTGCATTGTTTCTAAAAGTATTTCCTTCTATTACTTTTTAATTTACTACCTTTGATTTTCATTGAATGTTCCCTTGTTGTATAAGACAAGATGTATAGAAATTTCTGTCCTACCTTTTCTAAGCCATTCGTTATTTTGTTTACTTTTATCATTATCCTTTCTTATGTATCTCCTTTGTAAGGTAAACAATCCCTTTGTTTTCCATTTGTCTTAATATGCGTTGCTCGTCTCTTAAACTCATCTATTTCTGGTATGTCCCTTTTGAAATGAGGTGACCAGAAGTGAAGATATACCACGGAGTTTATACATATTTTGTGTCACTGAATATATGTGGTATATATTTGTACCACATATCACTTTGGGTGTACATATAAATAAATGATGGCATTATAATGTTTTCTGTATTATTTTTCATAATACTTTATAAATCTGGGTTTTTTTAATAAATCCTAAAATTTTGTTTGGATTTCTTTTTCCACTGCTGCACCCTGAACAGAGGTCTTCATTGAGTAGTTCCATGCACGGAGGCCTCACATAATCATGCCTTGAATTTGAAGTTTATGAAAGGCAACAAATAGAATGAGAGAATATTAATGAAAGCAAAGATAAATGGAGTTATTATTATAGGCAATGCTGACATATCCCAGGGTAAAGGCTGCTTTTTAAAATGTATAGCAAGGCAAAAACTCATCTGTCAAATTAATAGAAAGGTCCTGTTTCAAGAAACAAATTTCTGTGTGTGTCAATACATTTCTACGGTAGTTTTCCATTAAAGCTTGTTGCTAATTTCCCCCCTTCAGTAGATGTAAAGTATTTGACTGAAAAGTAGTTGCAATAATGTGAAGTTTTTAGAAAAGTCATGAATACCTTATGTAAGTGGAAACATTTTCAACTGCCTGTTGCTGCACAGCCATTAATCTGATGAAAAAAGACTTTGCACATGGGTTCACTCAGAGAGTTAACATCTGATTTTACATGGAAATATTTAAAAGAAAAAGTACAACATAGCCTGAAGCCTATGTAGTGAGAGGCTAGAGATTGATTTAATGTACTTTCTTCCTTTGGTTTTTATTGTATTGCCTCCCCTTCAATGTAGTTTTGAAATGTAAAGTGAAGAGGAAAGAATTCAAGGAAAGTTTTTATTGGACCAAAATAAAACATCAAACACCCCGTCCCTTACCACATCACCTGTATTAGTCCAGTATTTGGCTATCATCTGTGCTGAATAAATGGATTCCTCATTGTCCTCAAGTATGTATATCATATATAAATATTGCTCGACCTGCAATGGTGCTTTGCAGATCTAGTACAGGCCAGGAAACGCCCTCATCCATCAGTATGAAATAACCCAGTTGCTCTTATTTATATAAAATTGTATTTATGGTATTAGTTAAGTAAAATGTACACTTTAAAATAGATATAAATACAGAAAGAATAATCATGGAAAATTTGTTTCTGTGGGGAAATATGTCCTATGTCATAGCTATTGATCAGTAGACTATATTGCTGTAAATTACAGGGCTTAACTGTATTCCAACTTAATTTTCATATGAAGTGATAATGCCTTCTTATTTTCTAAATGTTTTAGCATCCAGGAGATACAAGGGCTATAGTCACAGGTGTGACCCTCATTGCTGTCAGTTTTTCCCTGACTACTACATGTATGACTGGGCTGTGAGAAGAGGGGTATTGTCTTTTTGGACCTTTTCTCTGCTTTCACTACAAAACCAGATCCGTGGAGAAGAACAGAGCATATGGCGGAAGGAGAGAGAGCTGGGCTTTCTGTGTCAACTAGTTTGTTTCTTTAAAGCAGACCAGGTTGAACAACTTATTAATGATAAGATCACGGCGGCTGAGTTCCCAGCGTTTGTCTCTTTTGGACCCCTGTGATGTAGCTGTTTGCTGATTGCCCCAAATTGGAGGTCGGTGTCTAATCTCTCTAGTCACAGGTTGGCATTTCCTTTCTTTATTTCTTCCAGTTACGGCTTTGACTGGGGAGGGACATGGGTTGGTGGTGGCCTAAATGGCAATGATGGTGTTCTAGTGGTGTGCCGGATACCCACAGAGTGGCAAGTCTGTTCCACTCCCAGGGACAGAGTTAAGGTGAGCTGTAGTTGAAGATCTGTATGTGTGCTTGCCAGATGCCCCTGGAGTGGCAGGTGTACTCAGTGAACCCTAGCAGAATGCTGCTGGAAGGCGCAAAGTTGGAAAATTTCTGCTCTAAAGAAGTGGAAAGTGAGGATGCAAATGGGAGATTTTTAAATGTTAAGTTAAAGGGTTTGTTAAGCTGTTTGGACATGGCCAGGAGTATAGCCGAAGACCTGAAATGGTGTCTAAGAGTCATGTGCCTTCTCTGCTTTGAGCAAATAGGACCTCTCAGCATCACACAAGAAAATTACACTTTCATTATAGCCATTAACACAGAGATATACAATAAATGGGACCTGCTCTAATACCAAGAAGGCAGAATACACATTCTATAAAATTTGCATAGGGGCCATTTTTCCCATTCAATCTGAACGTCAAATTTCGTTTTTTAAATAGTGCATAAATATGGACTAATAATATAAGGTTGTAAAAATCTATTTATGAAGTTTTTACTGCACTCTATTATTTAAATGCAGGTATTAGGAAAGAAAGATATTTTAGGATACACGGAAACCAGGAATCTGCTTTAATCAGCATTTTTAAAATTCTTCATCATCAGTTCTCTGAAACCATGGCAGGCTCGATTACCTTACATGTTATCACCTTACCTGGTTTAAAATGAGAGATTTCAATAAGTGTGTCCTTCAGGTGGATATATGGCATTTGGAAACACACTAAAGTGCATGTGTAAATTGCCCGACGTGCATTTTACATAATATTTCGTTACTGTGTACTGCACAAAAGGACAGCAAGTTCGTTGTGTTAACCGGGGCCAGTCTCAGGGCTCTTCTTCTTGAAGATCTTACTCACTGAAACTTAAACCTCACACTATCACAAGTTTGCCTCCATTTTTCATACAAACTCTTCTCAGTCTGTGTTCATGTTGTGTTTTGCTTTAAAGGGCAAGAGGAGACCAGACACCAACAAATGGGTTTATCTTCTGTGACTGGGTCAGGCCAGATGGCTACAGGAGAGTGTTAGACGGCAGATATATTAGTCCCAGATTAAGTAGATCCCTTTTCCCTGGGTAAGTAACAGGGGCAGTTCCAAAACAAGCAGGAACTTGCTGGTACCAATTAAGGCAGGCAGGCTAATTAGGACACCTGGAGCCAATTAAGAAGAAACTGCTAAAATCGGTTAGGACAGGCTGGCTAATCAGGGCACCTGAGTTTAAAAAGAACCTCACTTCAAGTTGTAGCATGCATGCAAGGAGCTGGGAGCAAGAGGCACTAGGAGATGAGAGTGGGGAGGCGTATTGCTGGAGGATTGAAGAGTACAAGCATTATCAGACACCAGGAGAAAGGTCCTGTGGTGAGGATAAAGAAGATGTTGGGAGGAGGCTATGGGGAAGTAGCCCAGGGAGTTGTAGCTGTCACGCAGCTGTTACAGGAGACACTCTAGACAGCTGCAGTCCACAGGGCCCTGGGCTGGAACCCAGAGTAGAGGGTGGACCCGGGTTCCCCCCAAACCTCCCAACTCCTGATCAGACACAGGAGGAATTGACCTGGACTGTGGGTTCTACCAGAGGGGAAGGTCTCTGGGCTGTTCCCTGACCCACATGGTGAATCTCTGAGGTGAACAAATCCGCTAATAAGCGCAGGACCCATCAAGATAGAGGAAGAACTTTGTCACACTTCCCAGAATGGCCTCCGCTCCGAAATGCTCTTCTACCATCAGTCCCTACTCTGATACTCATAGTAAGGCCTCAACTGGCAACAAAGAGGGAAGGAGGTTATGCAATCCTGGTTGCTTGTTTACCTATTCCAGGCCTTCTAATTCCCTATCCTAGGATCTCTTACAAAAAGCTGCATGAAGCCCGCCATCTGTTTCATGTCTTGTGTCTTAGTTTTAGGGACACAATTCACTTCCCCAATACAGCTGAAGATAGTTTGTCGGAGCAACATTTGTTGACTTCAGTGGATTTCCTAACATGCTAGTGGCTGTGAACTATACCCAAATGGTAATTGAGTGTCCTTGAGAAGATTATAAACATAGTGTATATACTGGAAACAGAACTACTGAGGAAATCTAGATGATATATGCTTACAGGCAGGTCATGAAACTTGTGGCTGCCAAATATTTGGGTCCTGCTTTGAGGCACATGCTATGCAGCCTGTAGAATCCAGCTGGCCCATGTATTTGAGATGCAAGCCAAAAATCCTTGGATGGCTCATGGCTGAATGCAAATACAGGCAGCCAAAAGCAGAGACAGTGGAAAGGCTTTCTAACATTCTGTTTTAATTTTAGCTGTTCTTTATACACAACTAGTAATAGTGGCTATGCACAAGAGCCCCAATTCTTCCAGACACCATTCATCCATCCTGCAATCCCAACTCTTGAAGTGCTATGTACCGAGGTCACCCAGTCTTTCAGTTAGTACTTCCCTGAGTTGCTTTCGGTGCCTGGACATGATTTGGGGTAGTACTGCTTTCATTATCTGGCAAGAAGTTCTCAAAAGAAGACTTCCTTGCCTTGTCCATTCCTTGGGAACATAGATTCCAAGGCCACAAGGGACCATTGTGATAATCTAGTCTGACTTCCTATATAACACAGGCTATAGAACTTCCTCAAAATAATTCCTAGAGCAGATATTTTAGAAAAACATCCAGTCCTGATTTAAAAATTGTCAGTGATGGGAAATCCACCACTAACCTTGGTAAATTGTTCCAGTGGTCAAGTTCCAATGGTTAGTCTCACTATTAAAAATGTATGCCTTATTAAGCAGTGTTGGTGGAGTGCTTCATCAATACCATAGTAGAAAGAATTACCCAAATCCAGGTGGGTGATGTTACATGTCCAGAGAAGTTTTATTGCAATAAACGAGCATGTGTTCAAACATAATTCCTTCTGACTATTTATTAAATAAATAAATAACAAACTCAAAAATATCTTTACAGTGATCAGTAAGACTTCTATCTACAGTGTGAATGTGGGAGTTTCAAGGCTTGGGTGTGACACAGGTTGTTCCCTTCTGTCATCAGAAGGTTCCTCACAGAGATCTGTCCTCAGAGTACACACAAGTTCTCCAAGGAAGGCTTTTATATCCAATAACTCTCTGAGCATTCTCTTTCGTAAAGAAACTGTATACATTGACTATTGTGTGTTTAACATAACTAAAGAGGTCTGTGCTATAATCTCCTGAACATCTCTCAAGTTTTGCTTTAGACATCTAAAGTTTCTTGGTGTGTAACTCAGGCATATTGACTGTTAAAGGGCTCTCTGACCTGTATGTTTAAAGCTACCAGAATCACTCTTGAAAGCTGATGTGCCCTATCCATGCTGGACTAGAGTTTTATTTCAGAGCAGGATATGACCTTTACTTAGCTTGGTAACTTTCAATGGAAGATTACAGAAGAGGTACAGGTATATAAGCCATACAAAAGAGAGGCTTCCTCATCCTATGGGAAAATGAAAGATGGAGCAACAGATGTAATGAGAATAGAGGGTTTAAGAAAAGTATGACACACAGGATGTTGATAAGAAACTGGTCTGTATTTCCTGGCCCAGTTATGCAACATGGTACAGGGTTATCCCAGATTATAGCTCTAGAAGGTAGCTACTGTTATAGATGAACCACCACTGCTAATTTGGAGATAGAGCTAATTTCCTTCTACCTATGGTTTCTGGAAGACATAATGGCAGTACATATTGACCCCAGATTGTGACAGTGGGGTCTATATAGTGTGTTAACAGCCACCAGCTGCATGTAAAAACTTGCTTCCATACCCTCTTGACTGATTACAAACAAACCACAACGCACCACCGTGAGATGGAATAAAGACACAGGTCTGTTCTTTTATTGTGGCTTCTAGCTGAAAGTTTGCTTCTCAGCAGAACAGTGTACACATATGAAGGGATACCAATATTGTATTTTAAAATAATATGGTAAGGATGTAAATACTTTATTCTGTATCTTAGTATTTATTGTCCAAATCAGTAATTGCAGATATCCCATTGAGTTAAGAATGAGTTAAATACATGGCTGTGTGTGGCATAAGCAAAGCATGCATATTCATGTCCAAATCCACATCAAGGCTTGTATCAACTCAGTATGACAGAGAGCCTGCGAATGGCTGTTTGCAGAGCTCTGGCCAGCATTAGCAGAAAAGCAGGGTTTGCGTTCCACTGTGGTGGTGTAAGTCAGCCTCCTCCATGTGGGTACGCATGAGTGTTCTCCAAGCACATCCTCTGTTCAGACTTAACATATTAACTGTGACTCACATGGATAACCTGAAATCTAATCTTGCTAAAAGATGGATTAACTACTCTGCACACATGCAGAGGATCTAGCAAAAGAATTCAGTTTGTTATTTAAATAGTCCATTTTCTTCCATTGGAGACCTCTTTTTGATTAAGGCGAATATATGCCCTTGAGCAATGGTTCTCTCTTATTAATGTTTTAAAGGAGAGGGTCCCTTGCTGCCATTTAACCTCAGAAAGCCCCCTTTTTGGGGGATGCGGGAGGACTCCCTGCTCATGCTTATTAGAATTTTCTTATAATCACAGTTAGCCATCTTCTCCGTATAGCCATTGTGGAGGCAGGTCAATCTGTAGACCACACTCTGTGGCTAAATACCTCCCAAATCAGGATTAGCAGTCATTGATAAGAACCCCAGAAGCTTTTAGGGACAGAATTTGTACTCAGTTGAACCCTTAAACATAGGACAGATCTATGATGAGTTAATGTGATATAGTTTTCTTAAAATTATTTGATAGCCTTGTTTCAAACATTAAAATATAGTTACATGAGTGAATCTGAACAAATAAAATAAACTGCACCCCTTCTGTATATCACTTAGTATAGATCTTAAAGCACTTTACAAACATTTAGTTTATTAAACTTCACAATCCTTTGTGATTTAGATAAGGATATAGAGGGATCATTTTACCTACCATCACACTGCTAAACCTCTGAGTTAGCACATAGAAGCTGTCTGATTAGCACAAAACTGTTTAGAACAGAAAGTTAAAAACATACTGTATCTGAATGAAAATGAGGGGAGAAATTAAGGAAGGTAGAAAAAACAACGTAAATAATCTCCACTCTAAAATATAGTGTGATGGGCTATTTAATAGACACAAGTGCTCAGGAATGGGATTTTATATCTCACCCAAAAGAATGATCTGAATCGAAAACATATTTGGCCAGGCCAACCAGCAGGTATGCTCTTCTGCACCTACAGTAAAATAAATGTGCACAATTTCCTCATAATAGAAACAAAATTAAAAAAGGGAAATGCATGATAATTCTAACTATTGGAGAGATATGTGTTATATTTCTGTTTACCTGTTCAAGTTACAATAATATCTAAAATGGAAAAATTCACAATTGAAATTTCCCATTACCTTTCACTGTTAGATGGAACAACATCTTGTTTTATATTTTGACTATCACTTAGTTTATCGCCCAAGGCTGCACACGTCCACATGTTTGTAAATTTGCTTATACATTCACTGCCAAGTAGGTTTTTCTCCTTCAGTAGTGATCAGACATTAGTTTGACTGTGTGAGGAAATGTGCAGTAAATCAATGATGAATTTTTCCATATGTCTTGCATAAAAAAATAAAATGATCATCTAATGGAAACCAGAACATCAGAAAACAAAATTTACTGTTATATATTTTCAAAAACCAAAACAAAATAAAAGCACAAAAACTTAGCACTGAATAGCCTATCACAGAACAAAATAAAATAAGATAAACTGTTGACCTTTGTAAAATGTGAGATTAATTGCTGTCACTGTATCGTTCAAAAATCCTTTTGACTAACAGCAATGGGGTTTTGTTAGAGCAGGAGATGATTTTGTTAACAAATTATTGAATATCTTTGTCCAAGGGTTTAAAAGTGCTTTCACATTTTAAGTGACCAAGCTGTGATATGATCTTGGTAGGCAAAATATCATGATAAACTGGCTGCCCAGAAATACCAGCCAACCTTAATCCTCAAGTGCAATGTGAGGTGTGAAATGTAAGGGGAACTTTCTGAAGTGTGTTATTACTGCTCTAAGGGTACTGCTTCTGCTGCCATTGAAATCAGACACAAAACTCTTAAGTGACCTCAGCAAGGGAGGCAGGATCAGGCCCTGCCTGGGTTTTGTTGTGCTTTTTAAAAACGTTGTTAATTAATCCTGGCCCATCTTGTTATTTTTAAAGATGCCCACAAAGTTGGAGCTTCCTTAGCAAATAAAACGATTCTTTTCATAAAATCTATTTTATGAAACTCAGTGAGGCAAATCCAGCCAACCCTTCTCCATGTGGATGGAAGGTCAAATTGGTTACAAAATCAGTGGCTGACTTGTACTTCATATATTTATAATTTTTTAAAAAGTAAATACATGTGTTATATATGTGATCATAAATTCTTCAGGCAGAGACAATAGTAACTCCAGTACCTAGCATGAAGGAGGGGCCTGGGTGCAGCAGGCCAAGCAAGGGCTGTGGAGCCACTAACCTAATTTCCCCATGAAACTGGGAGGCAGAGGTGGTTATTGTAGCTCTGAGGTTTCAGTGCCTGCCAGAGAATTGAGAGTTGTGCTGTGTTACCCCTCTGTGGACTGGTGGGGACTATTCCTTTCCGCAGACTTGCCCAGCTTACATACTTGGTCTGTGCCCTAATTGCACAGCTATGTTCTTTTACGTGTTCAAAATTACAAGCTATCTGTTTATAAATAATGAGACTTTTTCCAACACTTAGTCTGGGAAATAATTCTCGTTGTACCCTATCTGTATCGGGGGAGGAGCAGAATGATCACGTACAGGAATGCAATTTAAAACAAGTAAGAGGCAGATCACATAGTCGCACACACTTTAATTTGTTGGCACATCCTTTGGGCAGGTTAGGATTTTAAAACTGAGACATTCAAGTTATTAGATT
The DNA here is from genome assembly GCF_013100865.1 of Trachemys scripta elegans. Classification (NCBI taxonomy): domain Eukaryota; kingdom Metazoa; phylum Chordata; order Testudines; family Emydidae; genus Trachemys; species Trachemys scripta. Next base: position 31,017,508 of record NC_048310.1, on the reverse strand, counting down.
TTGGTAGTTCCTCGGCCAAAAAGTTTTAATTTTAGATTAAGTAAAGCACACAGATGTTTGAAAAATTATTTTGTATTAGTATCAACATCTTTTCAAACACTTTTCCACATTTTAAGAGACAAAATTAATGTCATTCTGTGACGGATTTATTTTACCAATTTGCCTGGGGCTTCAGGTGATCAGGCTGAGGCCACAGGATTTTTAGGCGAGGTGATGAAGGAGCACACCAAGTGACTTAGTTTAAAGCTTTATTAACCAAATAACAGCGGTGAGTGCTGGGTTCACCCCATGTCACTCAGAGAGAGGAAGAAAGTGTTAGTGCCCGAGCCCTAACCCACTTTCATATTTACAGACGCACAACCCCAGGCTGGTCTAGCCTGGGTGTAACGTAAGAAGAAGAGGGGGAAGGGTAGACGAGAGTTCTGCCCTGTGCACAGGTCGTCTAGGGTCCACTGTAAATCTCCGACTTGCTTCAGCTCTTGGGAGGGTTTTAAGCCCTGGATTCTTCTGGGGGCGTTTCCTCCAGGGACCCCCGTGCTCTCTGTACCAGTCCAAAATGGCCTTTCATGGCTTCCTTAGCTTCTCCAAAACACACCGGTTTCAGGGTCGCGAGACTGTTGTGTTCCAACTCGCTGACCTTCACAATTTTACTAGTTTTGCAACCCCTTCAGTTCTGTCTGGCTCAGTTCTCCTTTCTCACAGCTGGCCGGGGTTGAGATCCAGGCTTCCAGCTGTTTGGCAGCAGAGAGCCTGTTTGTGTGTATTGGCCGTGGGCTGCAGTTAGTTCCTTATCTTCGGACCTAGCTGGAGCATCGAGTTAACCCGTTCCTTTCTCCGTTCCTCCCATTCCAGCCCCTTGCAACCTGGAAAGGAATCTTTCACTCCACACTTACACCTTCAACCCTTCCCAAAATCCTTTCCAATGCTGGTGCTTACCCAGAGGACCCCATGGGGAGGCAGTTTTTATTGTGACATTCCCTCCCCTTGACTCGGAATTAACACCCCATTGTAAGGGGTTACCACTTAGGTTTTTACCCTTTTTTTGATACCGTGGCTATTGTTACCATTGGTTTTTTACATAAACAGCAATATAGCAATACTTTGAATAACAGCGGGCCAATGCACCGAAAAATGTTGCGCTTGAGATTGTAACAGGGAGTCGAGGGGCACCCTGAGGTAGGTGGTCCTCCAAACACACGCAGAGCTATTAGTAAACAAATATGCTTTAGTGGGGGTGTATCCCGATGTTTCCCCTTTCCAGCAGATGTGTTGACCCACCTTATAAAAGCGGCCTGGCATTGTTCTTTTGTTACTCGTTATTTGAGGGGGCTTTATAGGCCATAGCTGCCAGGTGTTGCCCTCTGCAATTCATATGTGCTGATAGTCAGGGGATGCATCAGCATATACCGCGTAGCCGTGTCATTGGGGGGAGCCATTTCCCACACGTTGCGATGGATCACCCAGTCCCAGAGGCAGCCTTCCCAAAGGCCTGGTTGGATTTTTATAGCAGGGGCCCATACTTTATTTATGAGGCCAAAGGCCATGAAGGAGAAGGCTATGCCTGTGCACTTCCAGTTAGTGAGCTTTCAGGAATAGCAAAAAGGCCATTTCTCCTGGGGAATCCCTGAGTGGAAATAAATTTCCCCGGGCCAGGCTTTATGGAGCACATCCTCCTGGATGCTAGAGACTTGCTGGGTTAAATATTGTTGGAGCTGGGAACACACAATCCCAAGCTACTTGGTCCCCAGCCTTAATTATGGCCTTAATTAGTCCCCGCAAGGTGTCTCATGTATGGAGGGCCAATTCAGCAGTATGTTTGAGAGCAGAGGTGGCCACTGTAAGGTGGGTGAGATCCGCACTTGTAACCAGCTCCATGGCCTTTTTGAACCATTTTAACTGCTTGTTTTTTTATGGCCCCTTGCTGAATATTCCAAACGCTAGCTGCCAAATTGGCCCCATCCCACAAGGAGCTCACCAAGGTCCACTTTTACCAGGGGGACAATGCCTGCATAAGGAGGGCTATTATTGCCTGTTTTGTTAACAAAGCAAAAGGGAAAGAAAAAGAACAAAGTAAATGCACCTACTGGGGGAAGTTGAGGCACATATGAAAACTATTTAAGTTATTAGTTGTTTTGTTATAGCCCTTTTTTGTTTCCATCATGGATGTTGTTTGCCTGGTTTAGGAGGTCACAACAACAATATTGCATTTAGGGATTAGAAATTGCTATTGCTTGCCAAAGGGCCTTTTATTCCTCTCCAGACCATTACATGAGGAACAGAGTTTGTCCCTCTGGGACCCAGGGGAGGTCCAGGGTCATCCACCAGATATTTTCCTGTGGCCCTATTGTGTTGATTTGGACTATATACTGCCTCCAAGGCACCTTCCCTCCAGCCTTACGCCACTCTGTGGCTTGGACCCCATTACCAGCTCGAACCAGGGAAAGCCTTTGGAGGTATTTTTTTTTATAATTATAATTATTTAGATAATTCCATGAATAGATGGAAACCCGGATAGTCCAGGCAGATGGCAGGTCCACAGCCGAGGCCTACAACACCATGACCAGAAACCTAGGGAGAAACATATGTTTTGAGCTGATTGGCATGCGCTCACTTTAGTTTGCTTGGTAGCTGAAGCTGGTACACTACCGGAGAGATGCGATTCACAATGGAGTATGGACCCACCCACTTGGCGTCCAGAGTGTGGGCCACCTTCCCCAGCTTTTGCAACATTACCTTGTTTTTAATTTGCTATTTTTAGATGTTTTTAACAACGATTTTTTTATGCTTGGCTTTTTTTAATTTAAAGCATCTTTTACGGCTTTGCAGGTTTTATATAGCTCCTTTCTTAACTGGGCAAAGCTGAGACTTTTTTGGTTGTGGCAAATAGTAAATGTGATTATTGGTAAACACAGTACTTACATTACATTTACATTTGTTTATTAGTGAGTTGCTAACACTTATTTTTTTAAAAGTTTTTTTTTTTTAGGAATTAACATATACATATGGCTTATTATACAGTACTTTGGTTTTATTATTTAATTTATATACAGGATTTTAGTGAAATGTTTTTACTACAGGGCTTTGGAGCAACAGGCAAGGACAAGCGTACCCACTTTTGAGGAGTTCACTTGGTACAACCTTTGGTGTCCAATAGCTTCCCTCCCTCCCCAGTCCACTGGCTTGAGGTCTGGGGTAGCCAGAAGGATTCCATGTGCCATATGAGGAGTGGGATAACTTTTTATATTTTTGCTTTTAGAGCTTGTTGGTGTGTGCAGTATGTTTCTAGCATAGTAAGGCCAAACCTTTTAATTAAAAAAATTGCTGTTACCTTTTCAATAATACTGGACAGTACACCAGATGTGAGTCATGTTGAACAAATGACTATGAGAATTTGTTTTGCGGATATGGAAAAGGCTGCAGATGAAGATAATGTTGAAGTGCTCATAAAGGAACATTTTTTGTGTTTCGTACCACTGAAGGAGATATCTGGAGCACTTATGACTGAAACTATTCTACAAGAGCTTGAAACAATGTCATTATCTGTTGAAAACTTACGTGGCCAAGGCTATGATAATGGGAGTAATATGCAGGGTAAAGACAATGAGTGCAAAGAAGAATGGTGGAAATCAATCCTAGGGCCTTTTCGTTCCTTGCAGTGCGCATTCTCTGAATTTGGTTGTCAATGATGCTGCTAGATGCTGTTTGGAGGCAATCAGTTTCTTTGACCTGGTGCAACATGTTTATGTGTTTTTCTCAGGCTCAACATGCCGTTGGGAGATTCTGACTCATCATGTGACTTTCTAACTGTGAAACCGCTTAGTCAGACAAGATGGGAGAGTTGCATTGATGCTTTGAAGCCTCTTTGTTATGAACTTGGAAACATTTATGATATCCTAATTGAAATTTCTGATGATACTACCTTTACTGAATCATCTGGCAATACGGCATGTTCAGATGCAGAAGCTCTTGCAAATGGTCTTTCCAAGTTCAAATTTGTGACTTCCCTCGTTTTGTGAAATAACATCCTTTTTGAGATTAACCTCACTAGTAAGCAGCTTTAGGAAAAGAACTTGAACATACATTCTGCTATTCAAAAACTGCAGCAAACTAAAAATATTCTGGAGGAATTCAGAAGCGATGAAGGATTCAAAAGAACACTGGTAGATTCTCTCAAGCTTGCAGAATAAATAGACTTTCCAACATAATTTGAACCAGAGCCAGTTCGCATTCGGCAAAAGAAATGGCAATTTTCGTATGAAAGATGAGATACACCCATTCAGAACCCAAAACAAAGATTCAAAGTGAATTTCTACTTCGCTGTCCTTGATACTGCTATTCACTCAGTTGACGAAAGATTTCAACAGATGCAGCAGCTAGAGTCAGTATTTAGCTTTCTATATGAAAGCCACAGCTTGCAAAAGAAAACAGCAAAACAGATAAGAGAATTTTGTATAATACTGGAGTCAGCATTGACTCATGAAAATTCAAAAGACATTGATGCTACAGATTTGTGTAGTGAGCTTCAGGCTTTTTCAAGACGACTTAAGAAACATTCCACTCCTGAAGAAGTACTGAAGTTTGTGAAAATAAACTCAGTTTTCCAAATATTCTGATAGCTCTATGCATTCTTTTAACTTTGCCGGTTTCCACAGCTAATGGGGATCGTAGGTTCTCAAAGTTAAAATTGATAAAAACATATCTGCGTTCAACAATGGTGCAAGAGAAACTTGTTGGACTTGCCATAATGTCAATAGAGGATGAAATAGCTGGAAAACTGGATCTAAAAGAACTAGTGACTGAAGTTCTAACAAGTAACTAACAAGTTAGTTGTTTCAAAACTTTAAACAAGAAAAGTCATGTTTTAAGAGCACAGAGTGTTTTCTATTTGGAGTGTTTTGTAAATACAGGTTAAAGTTCATTGAGGAGTTTTCTTATTTCTTTCTATATTAAATGTGGTGGTAATGGTAGTTAAAGCAGGATAGCGTAATGGATGATTTTGGATTTGTAATAAAAATTATAATTAACATTTTATGCATTTTTATTTGAAATCTGACAGAAATATCATCTAGCTGTTGTGTACAAATCTATTCTGAAAATTTCGTGTCCCTACTTTCTGATCTCAGAAACATTGGTTGGACAGACGGACGGACGGACAAACCGAATAATTAAGCCTCTGTTTAGGAAAAAAACACTTAAAAAAACATTAAAAGGAAAAAAAGGGCAAAATGTTTCCCAGTTTACCAAAAACCTCAGCCTAGATCTGCCTTTGGGGTTTGAGGGTGGGGGCGCCGATTGCATGATTTGCCTAGGACGCCAGTTGCTGGCAGCTAGTCAAGGGCCGCCCCTGCTTACCTTTAGCATAATAGGATAATGGGTATAAGAGATAAATAAATGTAGTTAGATTTGGATTTAATTTTCTAAATGCATTTGCTATCCAGTGCTTGACTGACAACCCTGGAGATGCCCTTAAGCAGAGAAACTGTTAGAGAAGAAGTTTAGATTAGTATTGGTAATCGCTGGACAGAATGAAAATTGAATACCACCAAGTGTTTGTCTTTGCTTCTGTAGTTTTGTTGAGGCTAACCAAAACAAATGAGCATATTGAGAAAATAAAGAAAACTGGTATTTCAAATACTTCATAGCGTAATATAAAGCCATGGTAATATACAAATGCAGAATACCTAGTAAACATATTCTTGTTACAATACAAAATTCCAAAATGATATTGACAAGGAAGTATTTACTTGTGTTATAGCTCCATCTACAGCTTAGAAGAAAATAATTACAATTGATAGCTTTAAAGTTGCAATCTTTGTTTCTGGAGCTACACTTACTTACTATACTTAATGTTAACAAAATCACTCCTTTTGTGGATCACCATATTTCCAGCAGAGTTGTAGCCGCAATTGAACTATCTAATATTTAATTACTTCCAGAAAGGCAGCTATTAAGATTATATTCACTGTTTCTTTTATATTAGCACTCTTTGGTATGGATGGTTTAGATTTTAAGCTACCGTATGTTGAATATTAAAGGCCTGAGCTTGCTCTCATAGCAAAGGAATAAAGGTTCGGGGCCAACATTATTTCTGGTTATTGTTAGTTTTTAATAAAATAAGTTTAAAAACTTGAAGGAAAAAAAAGAAAGAGAAAGAGAGAGAAATACAGTGCCAAGTCAGCAGGTTGCTAGTAACCTTCAGGCTGCTCTAACTTACATTGACTGCCAATCATCCCAAAGGTCTGCTATTGCAGCTGATCACTGGGGTGCACAAAAGTCATGCCCTTTGTCCTTAGTCTCTGCCCTTACCGTCCCAGGGGTGGTGTGGAGAGTTCCATACCTACTCTACTCTAGCCTGGAGTGATTGTCCCCTGGGTGCTAATGCTGATTTTAAGGCCAAATTTGTGCCACCAGCAGAATGAAAACAGATGCTATGTAGGGACAATCAGGGCTTCAATATGTCAGCTCTTTGATGACTGGATCTTGTCTTCTGCAAAACATCTAGCACGTTACTGCAATACAAATAACAAAGAATAAGACTAAAGGTGTAGAGTGGCTCCTTCTCTCCTTGTTCAACTGCTTCCAGGATCTGTTGCCTTAAAAGTGTTATCATGTTAAGTTAAGTTAAAATTGGTTGCAATCTTTTGGCTATTTTCTAGATAAATGATGTCTACCCTCATTGGCTTCTGCGTCCAACAAAGAAATAAAACATTAAGGAAACACTAAAGAGAATGCAGAGGAATAGATGAGAAGGTGCTTTAAAACAGTACAAGACAGAGATAAAACACAAAATATGGAAATGAATCAGAATTATTGTGTGCTTGGGCATTTACATTTATTTTCTTCTAATTTATATTAAAGCTAGATTAGAAACAAAATTCCATGGTATGTGTACTCATTATTGTGTTTTCAATTAAAATTTAAGATTTTGTATTCCAGACAAAAGTTTATTTTCCATAGAATCACTCTTTTAAATTAAATATATTTATGGGAGGATATGACAAGGCAATATCATTTGGGGAAAAAGCAGAAGATTCTTACATAGCTAAAATTGTTACCATGAGAAACTGGAGTCCCCAGCAGGCAAAGGCCTCTATAATGTGAAAACTTACAAGTTCATAGAGCAGGAAACATTTTTTTTTAAATCACATTTTTAGCTATGTATGCTGTTTTTTTAGAAAGACAGGGTGGATGAGGTAATATCTTTTATTGGACCAACTTCTGTTGGTGAGAATCTTTTGAGCTACACAACTCTCTGTACTTGTCTCTTTCATGTATTTGGGTGGGGAGCTAGTATTTGAAGGGTGTAAACTCTAAAGACTGTATTTTTAGGTTGGTATAAAAGGATAGAACTGGGAGAAACTAGATTACATTAATAAAGGGAAGTGTTTTACTGAGTATCACAAAAACTTCCTAACAATGAGATGAATTAGGCTGTGGAATAATCTCCCAAGTGAAATTATAGAATCCCCTTTGCTTAGGACATTTAAAACTTGACTAGACAAACATGCAGTCCTACACTGGCCAGAGGGTGGAACCGGTAACTTAAGAGGTCATTTTCCATCTTTAATTTCTTTACCTACCTCAATGTTGAACATTTTTTGAAAGAATGTATATTTCAGTGTGAACTTGACTATTCAGGGAGATTAGTCACTTTGGACTATTGCATGTGTCACTTTTTGTATGTTTGTTTCCAAATGTACAATGTAATTAACTAGCTATCACTTTTGCTATTTTTCTGACCAGAAGAATAAACAGAAATTGAAATTAACACTTTCCTTGCTGCAGCAGCACAAGCAGTGGGATGATCTAGCTGCTCTTTTCATATACCCATCTGAAATGCTATGTATGTGCTTAGGGGTGGCGAACTCTTCCTGCCACTTGCGTCACCACAGCTACACGCTATTTTTAGCTAGCTCAGGTAGAGCTAGCAGTGATATATCTGCTCAAGCTGGGAATTACATCCCCAAGTGGTCGAGTGGACGTACCCTTACATGAAAGCTATTTATGCACACATTTTGGGGTTGAGACCAAGCTTGGTAAACTTCAGTCCAAACCAATTTTTTTTTTCATTGTTGTGTGTATCTGAAAGCAGTAAGTAACTGTAATGAAATTTAATTTTATTACCTGATCTATAGATTTCTCTATCAAAGAATGCTATCACATTAATATACTTTTATCTGAAAGATCTATAATATTGCAACTTTAGAAATCCTACTGTCAGTTACGAAACAAAACAAGTCTACATGGTATTATTTTTAAGGATACAGAAACTTTTAAAAACTGTGTGGTCTAAAAATGACACATTTCCAAATCAAATTGAGCTACACAGAAGAACTTGAGGAAAAAGTCCTTAAGGTGACTTTTAAATGAAATGTCTCTTAGTAGGTTTTTGAAGTACAATATTACAGACTGGTAGAATTGTATCTCATTAATTTCAAACATAGATTTTTATGTGAGGCTATTTGATTATAATTTGATTATCTGACCTTGTAATTAAAGTTTATTGCCAATTTCAAAGCTTATATGTAAAATGACCTGGTTTTCTTCAAAGCAATATACAATCCATTGGACTCATTGACTTCTAGTTTTGCATTTAAATCGAAAAGTCTGTTATAACATGACAAACAGGTTCAGTTTTTGATCATTAATCCTGCTAAGCAATATTCATAAATTCAATTTTGAATCAGTTGGAATACTTTTCTTTTATTAGTTTCTGTGTTATTAAATGAGATTGTTTCTGACTAATATATTTCTGGACTCAAACTGTAGCTCCGAGCTGTTATTCAAATCAAATAACATGCCCCTTACTTGTGCCTAGCACTAATAAATGCCAACTTGTGATACATTTGCTGGAGATTGTCACGAATATTAAAGGAGGCAATAATGCCACTAATGTTGCATAAGTAAGCTGATTTTTCTAAAGGGCTGAAATCAGTCATTCTGGGTGTTTGAGATGGAAACCTCTTAGACTTAAAGCCTAAAGCATTCTTTTACTCAGCTAAACATTATTATTGAAGAAATAAATGACCAAGAAATTATAACAAAAAATATAATATGCAACTTCTGGCACCACCCTGAGCAACAGAGTCAGAAAAAATAGATTCACTGGCCAAGTGTACACTGGGATTAGTAGAAATGCATGTTTATTAGCTTAGAGACATGTTCTCTCTTCTTGTGTTTTGATTCCCTCCTCCCTTCTGCTATTATGTCAACCTCCTACTGCAGTCATTCTGAGATTGGCAAATTTAAAGTAATCAGTGTATGGTGTCAGCTGCTATTCGCAGCTTAAACTAATAGCAGATACTGGACTGATGTTCCTGTTGACTCTGAACATCTTCAAGATTTTTGGCTTTAGGATAACAATAATACAAGATTATGAGGGGCAAACTGCATTCTTCTTTCACTTTGCATTCTATTCCATTCTTTTATATGTGAATATTTTTTCTTGTTTTACAGATAATGGGACTTGTGCGCCTGTGGTTGTTTGAAAATTCCGACTTGTGTGACAAAATGGCTGAAATTATGCCCTTAAACTTGCAGGCTTCAAAAGGAGGGTTGGGTTGAAAATTAAGCTTTCAGGTTACCAATAAGGTTTATTAGCCATCTTTCCCTTTCTTATGATTCAATCTAGGCCTGATTATGTAAAGTGCTGAGTACCCTCCACTCCCTATGAGTTCAATGGAATGTGAGGGTATTCTTGTAGGTGTGCTTAGTGTAGGCTCTTTTGATGCATGCACTTCAGTCACTGGTCAGACTATTATCCACTTTGACCTCTTCTCAGTCTGAGCTTCCTCCTAATTGGGTTAGGGATACACTACTTATTCTAGTTGTCCACTTTGTTATGGCTCCAGGTGTGTTTCTCTGCTGCTCTTCCTGCCACATTTTCCCCATCTTTCTTTGTTGCCCTCCTTATTATGCTAAACATTTTCCCATTCTGATGGAAGGAGGCATCCTCAAAACGGACGCCTCCTTCTATATGCTATGGAGTGTGGTTCCTTAGGTGTCTCTCAGTAATTCCAGCTCCATTTTGTGACCCTCTAGCTTCTCCTCCAGTGTGAAAAACAGATGTATTATCCACATAAAATTTATAAAAAACACTCTCAGAAGATAAAATAAAGGTAACCCAAATGGTTGGTCGATTCCAGAGAACTATCTGATCTATTTGGTTTTGGTCAAGGTTTTGATAAAATTCCTTTAAACTTGCATAGTTTTTTTGTTTGTTTGTTTGTTTTTTAAAGATTCTCTTGTGATCTTTCATAGGTCTCAGTGCTAAAATGAAAGTGCCCAAAATCCTAAAAAAAATGGAGGTCAGAGCATTACTTGTCTCTTTTGTGCTTCTTTGTTTTCATAAACTGCCCAGTGTTGTTCTGGGGTTTATTAGGGCTTGATTGAGTTTCCAGTTATCTGTGACTTCCCATGAGTTAGCTGTTACAGAAAGATTATGCTATGCAGCTCACTCAGAATTTTTGCAGTCTAGATGGAATGCCTGTACTGTTCACAGATTTCATTATGGCCTGCAGCCATACCACCATACCTCGGGCTGTGATCTTGTCAAAATTCATAAGCTAGCAGGGTCAAACCAGTTCAGTTATATGAGTGCTGTCACCTTCTAAGGAGGTGTCACTCTACTCTCTGAGTTGCCAATAAACCACTGACCTAGCACTTTGCTTTTAGATTTGCTGTCTTTCATATAAGACAGAACTAAGCTCCTGATACACATGTGATAATTAAAAAGGTCATGGAACTTTTTGTGAGGTACAGGGTAGCTAAATTCCATATTGAACAGTTGAACTCTTCCTTTCTAAAATTTCCTCTGTAATTTTAATTTCTGTTTGATATTTCTTCTCATTCTGAACTGTTATTTAGTTAAACAGCAGCTGCATGTCCCCCAAAGGTGAATGAATATCAGAGAGTCCTACATGTGTAGTTTGTAATTGGTTTCTAAAGCACATTAGGAGGCTTTTTAGTTGAAAGATGCTATATAATTAAAAGAAAAAGGAAAGCTGAACAATTTATTATTATCCTATAATTTAATTGCTCCAGTGACAGAGAATGCATACTGCAATGAGCAACTTTGAGCTTATACACGCAGGCTACAGCTGATGAGCATGCAACACAAGTTGGCGAGCTAGAGTACAAAGGTGATGTAAATCTCATCTTTGCATTCTCCCAATCCTTGGACTCCTCTGTGCAACTGGTTTCCAATCCATAAGTCAGAGCAGCCTCAGACTGCACAGTAATGAGTAAGTCCCACCTAGGACTCCAAAAATAATTTTCTAGTGGGGAGATGGCCCATGAAAAGTTGCATGCATTTCTTCTGGTAGGAAATTCTTCCCTTTACTGTTTGCTGTATATCCAGGGCCGGTGCAACCCATTGCCATAGGCGGTCACCTAGGGCACTACAATTTGGGGGGCAGCGATCGCGGCAGTATTTCGGCGGTGGGACCTTCTGCCACTGTTGCTTGAAGCATTTCTTTAAAGAAACCTCAGGGATCTGAATATCTCTGTCAAAAAGATCACTGAAAGCAATTAAAAAGTAATATTTTAGAAGATAAATTTCAAATATTTTTCTTATGCATAACTCACCAATGGAAACATTTCTTTTCCAGCTGCCAGACAATTATCTAAACTTTCCTTCCCTATTAATATGGAATTAGAACAATAAAATATGAAAATACTACCATTTTAAACAGCTGTCATGTGCAGTGTCAGTCACCAGAACCTACTTACCATGCTCTTCATTTCCAAAGCTCTTGAGCCCCCCTCTCTCAATTAGGGGTCCAAAAATCTTTATGGCCATCTGTCTTTTAAAAAATGCATTCAGGCAGCCCTAGCTGCACTATGCTCGGATATGAGAAACTCAGGTCCTAGAGCAATCTTGGAGATTTTCCATCTGAGCTTCAGTGAGGTTGGTCCTGTCAAAGGAGAACCTAATAGTCTCAGATCCAGCAGAATGAGGCTGTGTTGTGTATTGCACCACACCTTTACTTCTTTGTTCAGGACTGTCACCAGCCCAGCACAACACTATAATTTTACATATATGTTAACAAGAGTAGCAGCACTCATTTAAAGTAAAAACAACGAGGAGACCTTGTGGCACCTGAGAGACTAACAAATTTATTTGGGCATAAGCTTTCGTTGGCTATAACCCACTTCATCAGATGCGTGGAGTGAAAAATACAGTAAGGAGGTATAAATATACAGCACATGAAAAGATGGGAGTTGCCTTACCAAGTGGGGGGGGGGTCAGTGCTAACAAGGCCAATTCAATCAGGGTGGATGTGGCCCATTCCCAACAGTTGACGAGAAGGGGTGAGTATCAACAGAGGGAAAATTCCTTTTTTAGTGACCCAGACACTCCCAGTCTTTATTCAGGCCTAATTTGATGGTGTCAAGTTTGCAAATTAATTCCAGTTCTGCAGTTTCTCGCTGAAGTCTGTTTTTGAAGTTTTTTTGTTGAGGAATGGCCTCTTTTAAGTCTGTTATTGAGTGTCCAGGGAAATTGAAGTGTTCTACATCTGGTTTTTGAATGTTACAATTCTTGATGTCTGATGTGTGTCCATTTATTCTTTTGTGTAGAGATTGTCTGGTTTGGCCAATGTACATGGCAGAGAGGCATTGCTGGTACCTGATCGCATATATTACATTGGTAGATGTGCAGGTGAACGAGCCCCTGATGGTGTGGCTGATGTGGTTAGGTCCTATGATGGTGTCCCTTGAATAGATATGCGGACAGAGTTGGCTACGGGGTTTGTTGCAGGGATTGGTTCCTGGATTAGTGTTTCAGTTGTGTGGTGTGTAGTTGCTGGTGAGTATTTGCTTCAGGTTGGGGGGCTGTCTGTAAGCGAGGACTGGCCGGTCTCCCAAGGTCTGTGAGAGTGAGGGATCATCCTCCAGGATAGGTTGTAGATCCTTGATGGTGCGCTGGAGAGGTTTTAGTTGGGGGCTGAAGGTGATGGCTAGTGACATTCTGTTACTTTCTTTGTTGAGCCTGTCCTGTAGTAGGTGATTTATGGCTCTGTCAATCTGTTTCTTCACTTCTCAGTTGGGTATTGTAGTTTTAAGTATGCTTGATGGAGATCCTGTAGGTGTTTGTCTCTGTCTGAGGGATTGGAGAAAATGCGGTTGTATCTTAGGGCTTGGCTGTAGACAATGGATTGTGTGATGTGGTCTGGATGAAAGCTGGAAGCATGTAGGTAAGTATAGTTCTGGTCCAAAATCAAACAGGTCCAACTGTTTCTTTCTACAAAGAAGGTACAATAATCAGTCAAGTTGTTTTGGAGTAACAATTCATTAAAAATTACTCAGATATCAAGCTAATCAGTAGTTAGAGTTGCAACTAAGATTCAATTATAAGCTCTTTATTCACTCCCCTTGTGTTCTCATTTTTATTTTCAGGGCACACAAGGGTTTCTTTTTAAAAGCTGAAGACAGTTCATAAAACTAGTTTTCAAATTAAAAAGACGTATTTCTGAACTTTAAAAGCATCTAACGTTTATGCGCCCTGTAGCCAAAAAACAGCTTGACTGTAAAACTTTTGACTCTTCATACAATTAAATATTGATTCAGTTGGGCTAAGCTATTTTGGCCCTTAATTTGCCAGTTGCCTTAGATAACTAGTTAGAAAACTTCATTATCAGAATTCAAGGTATTACGTATATTAAGACAATTTGCAAATTAAGGGACACCAGTGTATAGCATTGTATGTAATAATTAGAGAACTTAAAGGTTAGATATACTTTGCAGAGTGTTAGATATTTAAATACATTTTCAGAAAAAAGTGTCATTTTTAAGCATCATGACTTTTAAGAATTGTCTTCAAACTTTCAACAAAACATTCTAATGTGTGGTAACTTCTTACTCAGAAGATTTGCTCCATGTGTGTACTCATGGTCCTGCCTGCTTACTTACTGACAAAGCAACAAATACACACACACACACACACACACACACACACAGAGAGAAACATAAACATATAGTTTCCATAAAAGAGGAACTACAGACTTTTATATATATATATATATATAGAGAGAGAGAGAGAGAGAGAGAGAAAAATACTGTTACAATAGTTGGCTTTAACAAATGGATTCTCCTACTGAATATTTGTTATTTTATTTATTTTCCTTTATATGCTCATTCCCTCATGGAGTTCAGTAAGTATTTGGTGAGTGAAGGACTCACAATGCATGAAATGTATTCTTGCTATATTCTTCATATAATTAAATTACAGAGTTGGGCGGGGTGGGGGGGAGGATTCAGCCAAGGTCCAAGTAATCTGGGCTTGATCCTATAAAGTGCTGAGCATTTAAGCATATGCTTAACTTCAAGCATGTGAGTAGCACCACTGAAGTCAAATAGCACTTCTTGCATTTTTAAAGCTTTGCTGGACTGGGGTCAGAGTGCTCTTTTAAATATATCCTATAGCTATTCAATGATATTTTATGTAAATTCGTAAAATGTTTTTACACCACTTTGTATTTCAAGAACATATTTTTCTCCTCAAATTTACTCATTATTCAACCAGTGAAAGTATCCGATTTGCTAACACTTGTCATATATTAAACACAGATTGGCAAAAGTGTGGCATAGATATATTGCTCATTTACATTTTCCAACATTTATTTTGGGGGAAATTACGTCTCACATAACTGCCAAAGTGTACTTAAACTTGCTAGGTCAAATTCATTCATGAAGTCAATGGCATTACACTGGGGTGAGTTTGTCCCTGTGCCTCTTCTACATGGGCATTGCTTTCAGAGCCTTCCAATCTCCTGGCTTAATTCATTCTGGATGCCAAAAGTAACTATGCAGAGTTTCACACTGACTGCAACAATGTGGAGCTTCAGAATCTGTGCCACTATGATGTCATAAGGGAGTCATTAGTGTAACAGTGGATTATGTTACATTGGAGCCTGAAGCCCCATGTCAGTTAATCACCTTCCTCTATACAATTGTGTGAAAGGTATCAAGTTAATCTTTCTGACCTGTCAGAAATGTAACTATTCCCTGAAAGTGGGAGTGTGTTAATGGACACCCCAACTAAAGGCAGCAATCCTTCAAAGTAACATTTTTACATTATTCAGATCATTCCCACTTGTTTCTTTCCTCCTCCCCAGGAGTCTGTTATTGATATAAAGGTTGAAGCTCAGGCAGCTTAACTGTTATGTGGAATGACCTTTACTTTTAATATTAATATATTATTGTAAAGTCTATGTGAATCATAAATGCAATTTTGGAATTCATATAAAATGCCATGTGCTGAACCTATTGCAACTTTTCCTCTAGTCCTGTGGCAGGTTGCAAACTGTGTGAATTAATATGCATCATATTCTTTCCCTTTTATTTACTTAGAGTGGTTTGCCGAGCAACTTTATCAAGAGTAACATTATCAAGAGCTTTCCTGCAAGCTTCTTTATCATATTCACATCCGTGCCTGCTCGACACTTGTCACTGTCAATCAAATCGCAATAATACGCAGATGATTTGCTCATTTGGTTTAATAAAATCTCTCTGCTTATTTGCACTGCAGTCATTATGCCACATAATTGCTCTGCCGCTGAGGTGAAAGGCAGCCAGTTGCCTGGGGGATAAGAAGAGACTATTGCTATATGAAGGATTTGTTTCTTTGCCTCTGTCTCTCCCTAGTCACTCATATCCCTAAAATTAATATTGTATTTGAATCTAGTCCTGCAATTCTTATGCAGGCTAACATTGTTATTACTTATTATTTGGATGTGAAGTCATTTATTTTTAGTTTTGATGTCCAACCTGTCAAGCTAAATTTCATTGTGAACGGCCACATACAATTTTTAACTGCCATTTAAACTAGATTCAAAATCCAAATTATAAAGAGACTATGTTCAAAGGAATGGACTGACGGGAAGTATAGCCACAATCGTTTTTTCCCCAAGAAATCAAAGTATGATCTGTTATTTTTCTGTGGTGTGGAAGTGTGTGCGGTCTTAGTACTTCATAATCTTCTTTGTATTGGCTGGACACTGTGATTCAGGTAGAGAAGAAAATGGGAGCATTTATGTGCAAGAGCAGCCCTTAGGGTGCAAAACTAAGACATCGATTTCTAGAAATGATGGATCATAGAACTAAGCCCAACTTACTGTTGTAAATCAATGAATGTTTTGTACTCCTTTTTTCTAACAAATTCTTCTATCAGAGATGGAAGAGGAAATAGGAAAGTCATATCACACAAGGCAGAGCTCTCCTAATGCACAGTTAATGTATTAGTAATTGCCATGGGGCAGTATTCAGGATTCCATCTTGGAGTGGGGGAGGGGCTGGGTGCCCAAAACTTCAATATTTTGAAATGACTTCCAGGCTGTGAGTACTCATAACTTGTATGAAAGCAGGTAAGAAAATACTCCTCAACTGCCTATGGTGGGAATCCAGGTTGAATACTCTATACAAAGACGTTTAGTTCCTCACAGATTGTTCTGACCTTGGCATTGTGCTCAATGGAAACTATGGTGAGATGTCAGACAAACTAAGAAGTAACAGTTTAAATAACTTGAAATCACCATGGTCTGGATGTAGATCTTGAAGATCAGGGGAGCATGTTTTCTGTTTGGTTTTGTAAACTTAGCCTTTCAGTATTCAGAGCGCTGAAAATACATTCCACACTACATACAACAGGAAGTCAAACAGCTTTATTTGCCTGAATTTTAGGAAATCTAGTTTTAAATAGAAGCTGGGTTCATGCAGTCAGAGTTTAAGCCAAAAGTGAGAATTAGATGTAGTCTGACTCCTATGTATCATAGCCCATTAACTTTCATTCAGTTACCCCTAAATTGAGCCCAAAAACTTGTGTCTGACTAAAGCATATCACCCAGTGAGGCACTGGGTTATTGATTTGAAGACATCCAGAGATAGAGGAACCACCACTTCCTTTGATAGTTTGTTCTAAGGGTTCATCATCTTCCCTGTTGAAAATTAGTGCCTTATTTCTAATTTGAATTTGGCTGCCATGTGCTTCCAGCCACTGGTTCTCATTATGCCTTTCCCCATGAGATTAAAGAGCCCTTTACTACCCAATATTTTCTCCCTGGGAAGGTACTTACATGCTCATAAAGTCACCTCTCAGCATTTTTTTTTTTAGACCATAATCAGACTAGCTCTTCAAGTCTCTCACTCTTAAGCATTTTCTTCGGTCCTCAGATCATTTTGGAGACTCTTTTCTGTATCTTCTCCAATTTTTCAAACACCAAACCTGCATACAGGATTACAGAATTTGTCACACCAATGCCATGTCCAGAGGTAAAATCCCCTTCCTACTCACTATACCCTATTTGTACATCCAAGGATTGTATTATTGTTATTTATTTTTGACATATCACACTGGGAGCTTATGCTGAGTTGCATGCCCACTATGACCCTTTTTCAGTATCATTACTTTCCAAATATGGCCTCTAGTTCTGTAGGTATGGCCTGGTATTCCTTGTTCCTAGATGTTTAACTTTGCATTTGGCTATATTAAAACATTTTGTTGAATGGACCCAGCTTATCAAGCAATCAAGATCACTATTATTACCTTGTCCTGATTATTCACCAGTTCAGTATGGGTGTGAGCTTCTATGCACCAAGTACACTGTGTCAGGGCATAGCTGGCTCTGAGCTTGATCACTAGGCAACTCAGCTAGCTCAGCTGGGCCCAGTGAGCCCCCTCCAAATGGTTTCCCTTCCTAACTGGGTAGGGGAGCCAGCAATCTGTTAATTGAGACTTGCAGCAGCACAGCGGCTGCACTATGCCTACCATGCCTGCAGCTGCACTTACACTGCTTTGTCTCCTGCCTCTGTTATGATTTCTTACTCCTGGTTCCAACTCTTGGCTACATCTCTGACTACAACTCTAGCTTACCCTTCGGCTTAGACTTGACTTCTGACTCCCGGCGCTCATCCCCTGACTATGTGTCTGACTACAATTTTGGCTTAGTCTTTGGCTTCTGACTCTGGGGCTTGGCCCTCTGACTCTGGCTTCACCCTTGGACTGGTACCTGATCCCTGGATCTTTGCCTGCCATTACTCAAACTGCCAGGCAAGCCACAGCAGCTTAGTAAAACATTTTTGTTTGTCACAGGACGGCACCTGCCTGGAGTGCCCTACTGAGGCAGGCTGCAGCATGATAGGCACACTTGCCTCAGTTTCTTCTTTGAGTCCCCAGTAATTCCATGCAAGCTCTTGATACACTAATGCCCTCCTTGGGGCTGGTTTATTATAAAACAGAGTTCAAATGGTCCTAAACATATGTCCCAGAAACACAGTTTATTTCTCACCCAGTGCAAGATTACCCGATGGCTCATCCCACAAAACCGCACATAGGCATCTTTGACTCTGGCCATCCTCCCCTGTCAGTGTACCAGGACATCCCCTCCAGCCCTTAAAACTGGTGTGTAACCCCATTCTTCCCAGCAGGAACCACGACAGTCTCTCTGCTGGGAGATCATCTTTACCAGGGGAGCATCCCTCACGCACCTTGGGATTCTCATGGTTTGTCTGGGTCCTCACAGGTTGAAGGAATAACTGGGGATTCATTTACACCCCAGATATCGTTTCATAAGTTCATTGTCTTACTCCTAAACAGGATAACCCCTGCTGTTTTTGCTTTTCCCTGTCACCTCTGCAATCTATTGATGTACATTTTGCTGTGACTGTAAACAGGCATCCATTGTCAACCGTACTATACTTAGTTTCACGTGACCAGCCAGAGTGAGAGAAGTGTATTTTCTCACCATCTCACAGGGACATGAGGATCACCTTTTGGTGATCTGCCCTAACTCACACACCTAGAAAACATATTATATATACACACACACACTTCACATATTTTCCATACACGCATCTCACAACTATGATGACCGGCGGGCACAGGCTTTCATTACAGTCTTTGGCAGACTAGTATGCAGATATCAGACCTAAGGTATTCCTGTACCCCTGTGCCATCTGGCAGTTGGCGTCAAGAGGTCCTTAGGTCGCAGGAACATCAGCCAGTCTCTTGCTGTTTTCCTGCTTTCAGCTTTCTCCCAGGTCCCAAACATGCTGCTCTCACCTACCCCTGACTCCCACTCAGGCAGTTCGGATTCACCTAGTCTCTCCCAACTCTCTAGGTTTCTCTTTTTGTTCTACTCTAGCTCCAGGTGCCCTCTTTAAAGCCCTCTTAATTGGCCAAATTGGAGTGTGTTGATCAGGCACAGATGCAGGGCCCTGCTCCCTCTTAAAGGGCCAGTGTCATCCTTTGACAACAGAGAAAAAGTGAGTGAGGTCTAATATCCTGGAACTGATACATCTACAACTAGACTGTATCCTTTGACAAGGTCTTTTACAGACCTGCCTGTAGAGTGCTATGTCAAACTAGGATTATAACAGCAACCATTATTCACGTAACACTATATGCCTTTCTCAGGCAAAATTCCTTATATGTTCATCGCATATGGTAATATCACATTTCAAGAGAGTACTGGATAGGTAAATGGGTGTGTACAAATTTCCATCTGACAATTTCACCTCTATAGGTGGAGTTTAATGAGTGTGGAAAGGAGTGAGAATGGGTATTTTCTTTCATATTTAGGTGTTTTAGATGAGACTTTAGCAATCCCAGTCCTTCTTTTTCTACACGGATGTGAAAGCTCACCAAATACCTGTGTTCTCCACTCCGAATGAGGCTCATTTTGGTGGTCTATATGGCATATTGTGAATCTCTTTGAGGATCCTTCAGGATGCAAAGTGCCATATAAATAACTAGTTACCTAATGTATTATCATACTGTGATAAGGAACTATTTTATGAATAGACAGAAAAAGATGTATACTACCAATGGTATAGAACTCTATTAAGAGTTCTTTTATAGAGTAGGGAATTACAGTACTTAGCTCATTTTAGGCCCAATCCTGCACAGTTTTAGTCAGTGGGAGTGGAGTAGGATCATGTTTGAACTTGGGTTTTAAGCGGTGGCAGCCCAGTGCATGAACCCATTTGTGCACTGAACCCTAAGGTATGTTGTGAAACAAAGCCCATGTCTCAGAAATAACCACAAAGAGAAATACTCGGGGGAAAATGTTTTGTAAGTTCATTTCCTTCTCCTTGTGGTCGCTGCTGATCCTCTAATCTCCAGTATTAAAACGATCTTAATTTTAAATGCACTTATTTGTAATGGTGGCTGATTTGGCTTCATGAGATGTAATGATCATTTGGAAGGAAATGTTAACTACTGTATGCTTAGTGGATTTCTCACATAGAACTGCAGCAATTATACTTCTATTAATTTTATGTTGGCTCCTGCTCTCTTTTTCATATGGAATATGATCTGATATTTCCATTGTATTCCTATACAATAACCTTGCTGACAGTTGAGAAACAAAAGAAAGAGCTTGCAAAGCAAATGATGATAATTATTTGTACACCTAATAAAAAGTATTTACTTCTATCGTGCAGTAAACTGACACTGTGGTTCACAAACATCTGAAAACGAATTCTGGGGTTTGACAAGACTATGAAATGATTGTGTGTTTTGACACTTGAACTTTGTTAGTGTAGGGTATATAAAACATTTTATCTAATTTCTATGCATATTGACCAGTTGGGGTAAGTCGAAACAACAGGGATTAATAGTAAAACTTTCTCCTCACCTGACAATTACTGATGTTGTATTCTGGGCAGAAATTATTAGGTTCACCTGAAGGTTCAGCAAACATCCTCTTTTCTGTATGATTGATAAGAGTCACCTGCATTTTGGTGAGAGCCATTGTAGTAAACCAGATTATGCTGCTCTGAAACTGATATCTGTTTTGATACCAGGATAATTAAATTTAGTTTGTTTTCTCCCCTAAGTAAAGAACAAGTATGTGGACTTTGAAACATAATAGCACTTTAAATAATCACTCTCATTTCAACTATAAAAATTTAAAAAACAACCCTTCCCCAAAATCTAAAGTGCCAAGTCCATGATAGAATGTATTTTATGCATAGACTTGAAGTGCTCAACTTTTTCAAAGCAACTTCTAACTCTGCAGCCCATGATGTTGCACATCAAAAATCTCAAATTCTTGTGTGAGAATTGGGTGGTTTCTAGGCCACATCTGTCACCAGTGTATATCAGTGTAACACTATTGACTTCAATGGAACTATGAAGATTACACGAGCTAAGGAGGTAGCCCTAGATGTCTAGCATGTAAATTACCATTTGCAATTTTAGATCACCATACCAGTCTGAGTGTTGATGTTAAAAAAAAAAAAAAAAAAAAAATAGTTCTGTTTCCAAAATCACAAGTCGGTGTACAGATTTGTCCCACGAAATTTAGAGGCCACTTTACAAAATTTGCCCCTAAAATTAAAACTACATATCAGATCATAATATACTACCTAGATAACATCACCTTCAGTTTAACTTACCTGTTGTTCCTACTTAAGTGTTCTCTTTAATTTACCTCTGACAATGATAGGATTCTGTAATATTCTTAAAATGAATGTGCTTCCTAACTTCTTATATGTACTGCTATCTTTATTTCAGACAAATTATTTTAGAAAGTTAGTAGTATTTACTAACATTTATTCTCTCTCTCTTGCTCTTGGCTGAACTGTGTAGGTATTGACTTGTGACACATACATCTGATTGCTATAACACTTAGAGTAGCAAGGTGTTGCAGTATACCCTCCAGTCTTCTAACTGTGCACTCCTTCACTATCTGTTTGACTGTATCATTTCTGCCCCACAGTCACACTGTGAAATTGGGCTAGGCCAAATTTCTGCAATGTGACATCCATCTAGCCATTCCAGTCAACAGCCTGTTAAATCTAGTCCAGGATCTGTGTCCCAGGTTGCAAAGAAGTGGATATAAATTAGGGCTTTTAAAGTTCGCCAAGTTGTCTGCCTCTCTGACCCAGAGTTGCTGCCACTCTGTAAGGATGTAGGTGTCATTCCTGATACGCCGTTGTTCATGCAAGATTGGCACTTAGCTGGCAGCACTGGACAGAGTGCATGAATGGCTGCCACAAAAGAAGTCAGATGTGGCAAGTCAGCAGGAACTGCAGGTGTAGATGTTTTCTTTTGGAGGTGGGCAGATCTTGTGGGAAGTGTGTGTTGCTCATTTGCACTTGTTGCGAATCGGGTTTGGCTTTGTGTGCTGCCGGTGGTTTTCATTCGTCATAGTCCTCTCTGAAGTTTTAAGCATGATGGCAGCTCATAGAAGATTTGGAGGAGCTAGATAAACTAACATGTAAATTAGATGATAATGTGTGGCTAAGGCAGTCACTAATGATTCAAGTGGCTGTGTTCAGCTTTGAATCAATGAGATGTGTGTGCTGAGTACTGTCCCAAACTGCTGTACCATATTCTGCTGGAGTGAATACCAACGCAAGGACTGAGGTTCATAGAACATTTGCCTCTGCTCCCCAAGAGGATCCTACTAGCTTTTGGATCAAGGAGGTGATCTTTTTTCTTTAAACGTTCTGAATGGGATTGGTATGTTAAACTCTGGTCTAGTTTAACTCCTAAATTTATTGTAAATTAATAAGATACCAAGAGTTGGTCTCATAGTACTATAGACTTTATTTTCAGAATCACATACACCTCTACCTCGATATACATTGTCCTTGGGAGCCAAAAAATCTTACTGCATTATAGGTGAAACCGCGTTATGTTGAACTTGCTTTGATCCGCCGGAATGCACAGCCCCGACCCCCCAGAGCACTGCTTTACCGCGTTATATCAGAATTCGTGTTATATCGGGTCGCGTTATATCGGGGTAGAGGTGTACTTAATTGTGTGCAGTTGCCATAATAGATGGGCATTTATGCATCTGTATGGCTACTTGTCCATGCAAACATCAGCTGCAATTTTCAAAATATGCCTATGGGATTGGGTCTTCCCATTCCATCCAAATCCTTTTAGCACCTTTGAAAATCTCAGCCACAAATGTTTTTCACACACAGTTGTGGTAATTGTACATAAACATTAGGAATGTAGTAGGACAGCACATTTTTAAAAAATCTGAAAAGTTACTTCATGTTGACAGCAGCTTTTAAATTTATTAGTGGACATTCCACATACAATTTTTTCTAACCATCTAGTTTACTATTAGTCTAAATCCTCATATCAAATAGCACAGGAAATCTGACATCAGTATAATTTAAGAAGCATTCTGTTCAGTCTTTTCAGAAGAGCGATATCTAATATTATACACTCTCTAGTAATTAACAGTGGATTTACTATCTGGAAGAAGGTGTTTAAAGTACTGCAAAATGAAACACGAATATCTCCACTCTAGTCTCTTAGCTCTAATCTTCATCTTCCAAAGGCACTAAGGGATCCTTTATTTGCAAAGTGGAAAGAATTAAGGATAATTAAGATGAAGGTTCTGTTTGATGGAGGAAAATCTCATGATGTTTGAAAGTATTCAGTTTAAATACAGTCTTCTCAGTTCACATACCTACTTTTCAGAACTAAGATATTGTGTAATGAAATAAACAGGCCACAAATAATCAAACTGGACTTATATTGTAGAAATTTTACTTACATTTTCTAAAAAGGAAAAAACCTCTCTCTCTCTGTGTGTGGGGAGTTATTTTGTTTTTAATAACCAGATCAATATAGAGGACAGGACTAAAACCTAATGAGAACAGGAATTGAAAATAGGGTGTTCATCTGGAAAATGTGAAGGCAATATACAGGGAAACAAAAATCCTCAATAAAGTTGGGACACAAATTGCAAACTTTTTAATGTTTGTCCCATGGGGGACCCTCCCCCCAGATGGAATAAAAGCCTACAAATTGACACAAGGAAGGTTAGAAAAATGTAATCCAAACGTAAAACAGATACTGGCAGTTTATATGGATGTAGGTTTTGACAGAAACTTTGGGCCATGATAATTACTTACTGTAGAGACAAGACACTTTAGTGGTACCAGCAGGGCTGAAATTCCGTCCCCAGTTAGTGGATGGAAATTTTGCCATTGACTTCAATTGGACCAAGATTTCCCCCACAATTGTTAATTTTGGATAAACGTAGGCAAACAGCTACGGTAGGCTGGAGTTTCTACACTGAAAAGGACACTAATGATTAATTTGAAAGTGCTTGAGAGTGCTAGTAACTGAACACTAACAGCTAAACATTTTGGTGTTTGATAAGGATAGTCCTCTTGTGTAATATTTGAACAATACTGTTACAATGTACTGTCTAATAAAAATTAAACTTGGAAGAATCCTGTTCATCCACCTAATCCATCTCAGGATTGTTTGCTACACTACATTTTCTAGTATTTTGTCCTGTCTAGTTTTAAATGTCCCAAATGAAAGGGGTTCTGCTATTTCCCTTAGTAGTCTGTCCCATGTCTGAGGGTATTAGAGACTACCAAACACTGTTACTTAACTGTGCATAAATTACTTCCTATTGAACAGATCTGTATTTGATTATTCTTTTATTAATGTTCACTTTCTTACTAAATTTCCCTGGAGAGTTAATCACTGTTTAGACATCTTATAGACCATTTGATTATTTATCCTTGATTGTGTCTTTATGCACTGCTCTGAGCCCAGTGATATGTGAGCTACACCATGCCAGGAATATCCCTGGCAGCATTGTGCCTCAAGCACCCTCACTCCTCCGCGTCACCATGCCTTCCTTGCATCCCCCTTACTCTATGGGGGTAGTACTTGCTGGCTTACACTAGCAACACATTTCCACACTGCGTTCAGCAGGTCAACCGTGTGGGTTGGCACACTGGGAGCCGAGCCACAGCTTTACTATTTCCTGCCCAGCTACTCTAGCAGAGCAAGAGTAGCTATACAGCATCTGTATCGGTTCATTCCTGCATGCTAGGACCCAAGGTTGGTGCAGGCTGTGCAGAGGGGTTCATGCGGTCCTCTATTTACCTGCGTGAACATGTCGTCCAAGTCACAATCTAATCCTGTCAGCATTCTAAGGACAGTTATTTTTTCTTACTGTCCAGCTTTTGACATTATCGCCATCATAACTTCCGTTAGAGGTGCGCCTGGATTACAACCATTTGCTCTTAATCCAGATTTCAAACAGCTCAGTTTGAGTTTATTTCTTAGCATTTCGTTCACCCTTTGCAAAAAGAGGCTCAGATTTAAGCATGGATACCCTTCCTGCAAGTACCAGGTAGGGTTTGGTTTGAACACTGCTCTAAAGAGGGAAGGAGGATGAGCTTTGTTATTGTCTCCTACAAAATCAGTGGTCAGCCTTGTTTCTTTCCTGTAAAGGACCAGATCCTACAAAGTCTTACTCAAGTGAGCAGTCCTTACTTGTGTGATCAGTACCATTAGGTTCAGTGGTGCTACTTACTAAAGAACACCAAATCATCTTGATTTGGAATTGTGAGTATTAGCTGACCCAGACAGATACAGTCCTTAGTAAATGGAAAAATATTCAACATTACCATCATATTTTCTTCTTCCATGTTTCCAATGAACATGATTTTGGTCTTCTGCATATTAATCCTGAGTCCACAGTCTTTACTCTTCATATTCAGTTCTTTGATCAGCCAAATGCTAGGTTTTTAAAATATGCAGCTTTTTAAAATTATCTACTACTTACAGCCTTGTTTAATATGTCACTTTACTGGGAAAGTAATAAGGAGATGAAAGAAGGTGAATGACTTTTGTGTAGAAATCTGGCTCCATATGCAAGTTGAAAAAATATAGTTCTATTTTATTATGTCTGATCATCTGTAAAATTATGTAGATATTTCAGTCAACAAATTAATTTTCACTTGAAAAAACACAGTTTTAAATTGGTTTCAGTCTGTCTTTTACTCATCATGCTATACAATTACAGCTATAACTAGAGTTAGTAATGATATTATGGAAGGTACTGATCAAAGGTTGTTTACATGGGCTGTATTCACTGATTTGATGAAGTTGTTTGACACAAATGATCATACTTTACTGACTATTCTCTGCAAAACTGATTTCTAAAATACTGGTTCTTCAATCTGATTAGTCTGTTAACTTCAGTTTTATTCTCAAGAATGTGCAGTTACATGAATATCAATCTCAGATACGTTTCTTACATATTCATTGTTCAAAGGCTTTCTATGATATAAAAAGCATTGTGTGTGTGTGGGGGGGGAGGGTTAAAAAGAAAACTACTTACACCAATATAGCAATTTAAGTAATGAATAGTAAAGGGTTTAATGATTTTTCACAAAACTGTGCATAATCAAAGGGTGGTTTTGAATAAAAAGCCTAAGGCGACCAATTTTAGTTCATCAAACAGAAATTAATATGTCTGTGTATGACTACAAATGTAGGTCCTCATCCTGCAAACACTTACTCATATATGCAGCTTTGTGCATTTGAACTCTCATTCTACTTACAAGCACAAGTGTTCGTAGGGCTGGGGCTATAGAGGGTATGATTACACTGAAATAAAACACCCATGGCTAGTCCATGTCAGCTGAACGTCTACACTGCAATTGTACAGCTCACAAGCCTGAGTAAACTGACATGGACCACCTGCAAGTGTTTTATTGCAGTGTAGACACAGCTACTTAAAATCTCATTTGTAGTTGATGTCCATGTGAGCAATTGCCAAAACATGTGATAAATACATTTAGAGCCGGATTTTGCCATTCATTCTCTGTTGAGTAGCACCATACTCAGTGAGTATTCTCACTGAATAAGGAGAGCAGAGTTGGGCCATAATATATCTCCCATGGGACTTATTCTGACATTACAAACCTGCATCAGGATTCAAACACCCAGCTTTTTTTAAAATCCACAGGTAAAATGTTTCATTCAGCTCCTCAAAAATGCGATTTCCCTCCCAAAAAAACTACACTGGGCAGTGGCAATATTTGTCCTGGCTGTACTAGTGATTTGCAGCTTTCTAATGGGACCCAGCACCCAAGATACTCCACCCTAAAGATATGGGCATTTGTAGGTAAACAAAAACTATTTTAATTTATTCTGTGCAGTAGGACTCATAGTAACCAAAGCACCTTGTTTTACAAATGGAGGCATTTGAAAAAAAAAAAATTAAAGAGTTTTTCTGCAACATGTGTGATACATGGAGAAAGTGTGATGAAGTTCTGTGGGATGACCTGAATCAGTCTCATGTGGCTTTGCTACTCATGGGCAATGCAGACAACCCAAAGTCATGCCAATAAAACTTGTACATACTACTATAATAGACACATATATAAACATAAGTATCAAAATATTTATATTCCTTGATTATAAATGAGTGCCGAGGGAGGTTGGAGGCTGCCTCCTGGAAATAAATATGTTTCTGGTCACCCAGCGTGTGCCACAGTTAAAGTTTATGACGCTGTTGTTTGCTGTCCGCAGAATTCAAGAGCCCACTCCTGCAACCCCATCATCTTCAAAACTCTAATTGAATTCAATAGGAACTTTATGCGCAAAAAGTTTGCTGGATCAAGCTCGATATCACATATTGTATATCTTCCCTTTCCAATCTTGGTTTATACGGAAATTTGATAACATCTCTTCATTATATTATTGTCAGAGTCAATATGCCGTCTGATGTTCTTTTTTTTTACGGGGCTAATTCTATGACATGTGTCACTGTTCTTCAATATCAATCTCTTATCTGGACCATCTTTGGTGGGGAGTTGGCATCGATATCTACTGATTATTTATCATAGCCATATCTTCCGTTGGAATGCTCTTAGTAACTACTGGATTACTGTTGCACAGAATTCAACAAGCTGCTTTAAAATAAATAAATCCCCTTTCAAAATGTACAGTGTGACATTTAAATGAGTAGCTTCCTTTCCTGTCTTTTACCTAGTTTTCACTAAAGTTGAGCAGACACTAAATAAATAAAAGTTCATGAGAATTTATTTATCTCCTTGCCAGAACCAGGCCTGGAGCCCATTTACACAATCCAAGTGAAGCTCTAACAGCACCTTTAGCATCTAGGATGCACACTCCATCACTTTGAGTATGTCTACACAGCAAAAGCTGTGTACAGGCTGATGTACTCTAGCTAGCTTGGAGTCAGCTAGTGTGGGTAACAATAGCCATAAAGACAATACACTGTGGGTTTCAGTATGGGTAGTACCAGTCTGACACGGAGCCTGGGTATGTACCTGGCACATTAGCCTGCTGTGCTTCCTAGAACTCCATGCCGTACAGTGGGCATGCACCTGCTACACCATCCATTAACAAGGTACACCAATCTCTCCTCTGCACATTGGACCAGCCAGACTTCCTGGGTGAAGAAGCAGTATAGCCAATCCCAATAGTTAAAAAATCATAAGTCAGCCTCCCGCAAAATCATGAGATTGGCTAAAAACTCATGAGATTTTAAAAAATAACTTTCTTTTAAAATGTGTCTACTTTTGTCATAGCCAGCATTAATGTTTTCAGGCTTTCCTCTGCAACTTTCCTTTTTTAACGAAAGGTGAAATTTTCACATAATCACATGACTTGGGGAGCTGGGGCTTTCAGAAAAGCACCAAATATAATATGACTCATGATAAAATTTCAGGAGTTAGTTACAGAAGGTGAATGGCTGGAGCATGGCCATGCCTTTCCCCCCCTTCCTTTGGGCAAGGTTGTGCGCCAGAAGGCGCAAGCAGGAAGCTATCCCTATGATCAGGATATCAATTGTACCTTGTACCAGAAAAGGAGTTGCAGTATGGAGGAAAGTTTCCTGTACCTTTTCCCCACTTCTTCCTTTATCCACCCACACTAGGGACAGGTACATTCTCGCCCTTAGGATGATGGGGGAAAGGAAAGAGACACCAGATCTGGTTAGCAGGAGACAGTGGACAGAGCAATTGGTCATTCTGTTGTAATAAAGTGCAGGAACTATTACTCATTTCTAGAAGCAAAATGAATCCTTTTGAAGGATCTGAAATGTTCATTATTTTTTGTCCTCATTTTCCACTTTTCTTTGCACACACAAGGTCTAGGCAAGATCAGTTTGAAATGCAGAATTCTATTAAGAGAGCATGAACACTCGCTATGTCTAGCCCAAGCAGAAGTTTAAAAGACCAGAAATCTTGAGTGAAAGCCTGTTCTAATAACATTGCCAGTCAAAGGATTCAGGGTTGCTCTAAACTTTGTCAGGCTGCAATGGCCTGCAAAGGCCACTGCTCAGGATAACACGTGTGTAGCTGCATTCCAGCCATACCCTTTTCATGCCCACTATGTATTTTGATAATTCCCATATGTCAGGGGAATCCCCATGTGGTCCTAAGAAAATATCTGTTAGTTTAATTTGTTTTTAAAAATGAGCTCTGCTAACACTGTTATGTCTTCTCCATGTACAAATCAAAACAAGAATTTTCAGTCTGGATAACTTATTTTAGATTAAAGAAAGCAAAACAAACAAACAAAAAATAAGAACAAACAAAGTCTCCCTGGCAGAGAGAACACAGTGACTTGCTCTGTTACGTAAAATGGTACCTGCTGCACATTTTGTTTTGCCACTCATGAATAATGTAGCCATCCCAAACTCATGCCACTAAAACCTTCATACCATGCCACACAATAATGTGTGTCAGTGTCCTCAGTATCTATTGAAACTAACATGAGATGAGGGTGTTCACCACCTCTCAGGTCAATCTCCTCCTTCTCCCTCCCCCCCAACGCCCAAGATGGTGTGGATCCTATAGCAGGCAAAATCCAGGTCTTCAGAACAAACTGTTCCCATAGTGGCAAATCCTGCAGCTCACCTCTCTGCCACCCTGGAGACCTTAACCAGAGCAGTTCTGTTTCATGGAAGGAGAAAGGCAAGATGCCAGAAACCCACATAGAGGATCTGTATCCCCTGCCACCTGTGAGTTGTTCTCCATGGGAATCCCGGATTCCCAGCATGCTTGGGTCCTTTAGGAGAGGGCAGACAAAGGGAGGAGGTGTTGGATCAATGAGCTTTGCCAGGCATGCTTTTGGAATGAAGTGCTGGAGGTGCAGGGGTGCTGCAACCCTAAGGTAACAATGGTGACAGTGGAGCAAATCCTTGGCTACAGAATGAAGCATCCTGGTCCCACCGTTCAGTGCTGCGAGCAGTTATTCAGGCCCCAGGCTTGGATTAGGATTTGCACTGTCATAGTATACCATGGGATCATGACATAATTAATTACAGGTGTCAACCTTAGTCTCCCAGTGGACAACTCCTGCCATTGCCTGCTCTGAATTACCCCTTTGCCCACGGACCTCATCACAGATGGATTTAGAATGAATGTTAAAGCTGCTAAATATCCTAGTATTGCTAAAATGTGTTTGTGGGGGCTTTGTTGATTTCTCTGTCTTTAGTTTACCTGCTATTGACAATTCCACATTCGCCACCCAATAGATTATCTAATTGCAGACTAATATGAAAAAACTAAGCCAATCTCAGAATCAGAAAAAAATTGGAAGTTCATGGTCCCTGTGAGGGTTTACGCCCCTCCTTACAGGGCAGCACGGCCTAGTGGCCAGAGTCCATAGGATCAACCCTTGTCTCAGGGTGGCACGGCCTAGTGGCCAGCGTCCATATAAGCGCCCCTGATTGCGGGGCCGTAGGACCTTACTACTGGCTTAGCGCAGGGGTCCTACCGAAACACACTGAGGCTTACCGGAGTCAAGGTACTAGTCTGTCACCTCCCCCAGGTCACTCCCTACCGGCTGGGGAGTTGGGGTCTCCCACGGATCCCAGGGTTCTCCATGAGTCTCCAGATCCGTTGCCTCCTCTGGTTCCTCCCGCCATAGGGGTTCATGCCAGCCTGTAAAAGCCTCTGTTCCTGGCAGCTTCAAGAGCATCGGCTAGTCCTCTGCTGGAGCTTCCCAGTTAGGTCCTTCCCCTGCGGCCACCAGCCCTGACTAAGCTGAGTCCCCTCCTTTTATACTCGGTGAGCATCTGGAGCATGCCCAGTACGAACGGAGCGGGACTTCCTGTGTCAGAGCTACTGGTCTGACGTTGCTGGGGCTAATGCGGGGCGGGGCTGCCCCATCACAGTCCCACAAAGACAAAATCTTGAAATGGCAAAAGGTTACAGTATAACTATTACTATTTAGGGTTATTTGTCAAGTATTGGCAGTGTGTGCTGGTGCTGTTCAAATCTCAAAAGGAGATACATTCTAAAGTGAAGAATTTTTTTTTTAAACCACTGTTCGTAATTTGTAATCGTACTTCATTATATTCCAAAGTTAGGAAATTCCATCTTTCAATCTGACATTTCTAGAGAACCAAAAACAACAAGGAGTCTGGTGGCACCTTAAAGACTAACAGATTTATTTGGGCATAAGCTTTCGTGAGTAAAAACCTCACTTCTTCGGATGCATCTATTACTCTATGCATCCGAAGAAGTGAGGTTTTTACTCACGAAAGCTTATGCCCAAATAAATCTGTTAGTCTTTAAGGTGCCACCAGACTCCTTGTTGTTTTTG